>NC_133660.1:255143671-255443671 GCF_037893015.1 Macrotis lagotis | reverse complement strand
ACCTTTCATTTGCAATTTTTTATCACAACAGAAAGAACTACTTTTCTTCTTTATGTGCATCCTTTTCCTCTTTATCTGATCTTTTTCTGGCCATAGATCTATTAAAAAGACTCCCTCATTTAGCTAAATTTATGGATAGTTTAGTAACTCTGGGGAGCTAGCTCCAAACTGCTTTCTAGGAAGGTTCGACTAATTCACCGCTCCACCAACAATGTATGAGTGTACCACCTTTCTCTCACTTTTTTGGTCAGCTTTCCAATCTGATGGGTATGGGACAGAACCCGAGTCTTTTTACTATAACTTTACATCCTTGAAGGTTATTCTAGCAGAATGCAAACACTATCAGGTCCTTGTAATGTGAAAAGCTTTAAGCATAGACCTAGCAACAAACAGTGTGTATCTATTGTTTGAGAACAAGCCTAAGAGGGCCCTGAAAGATGGGCCCTGGGCAAAAGTATTTTAATTATTTTTTTAGGCAAAGCAGCTCATTAAAATATGAAGGGGCCATGATCAGTTTTGGTGGAAATTATGCTTAGTCATTGATGAAATTTTGCATCTTTTGAGGTGTTAAAATCAGGACATAATTTCATATCAAATATCTTAGGGTAGGAATATTGTTATGATTAACATTTTTATAGACTTGCATCCCAAGGAACACTGGGGTCCATGAAACATAGTTTCATAAATGCTTTTAATATAAACAAATAATATAAAAACATAAAAAAGCTTTTATTTTTTTAAAAATAACTTTCATGAAAAAAGGGGGAAACACATATTGAATATAAGATTGAGAGAAATCACCTTGAGTTATTTTCATTACTTTGACAAAAGGATACCTAGATCATTGAAAATCTTTGATGTAAAGAATAAGTTAAATACATTGTTTCTCATATTATTAGGAGAGATGTTACCTCTTGACCTTTCTTTGGAGATTTTTAGAACATTTGAGGCAGCTGATAATAGTTTAATATCACTTTCTTCACATTGATTAAATACACTTCATACATCAGTGAACAATGAGTAACATTCAGTCAGGCTGTCCACTGAGCTGCCGGTAAAAGATGATAAAATAAAAAATTAATCTTCAAAGTAAAGTCAAGCCTGAAATTGAAATCTTTGACGCATACATTTCATAATTAGTTCATTCTGCTAGATAAAAAAAATGTTAAGCAAAGTGTCCTTAAAATATTCCATATCTTTTTTTTTTACATATAGGAAGTTAACAAAAAGTCCTTGGATTCTCTGCCTTTATACTCATTAAAATTCTACTTTAGATTTTATTTTAGAGTTTTAGAAAAGGGTTAATTAATATGCATATATTTAGGCAGGTCATTGTATTTTATAGTTTTGCTAGTTCTGACTGGTGCTTCAACCTAGATCACTGAACTGTGACTTGGCCAGGAATGGAGCTAGATAAATGTATAGATATTTTGAAAATTCAGATTAATTGAATTTGCCACCTATATGGTATCTAGATTTCATTATGTGGGAATTTTTAAATTCAAAATACACTTAACAGCAATTATTGCTTAATTGTGGAGAATGGATCATGGAGTCAGGATGACCCGAGTTCAAATCCAGCTTCAGACTAGCTTTATGATCCTGAATAAATGTTGAAGCACTATACCAAATTATCTTTATAAATCTAATGGTAGAGGCACAGAGTATCACAAAACACTAGGACAAAATACTGGGGTAAGGGGAGCAGATTGAAGCCAGAGATTTTAGCATTTGGGACACAGGAACTTGGGGGAAATCCCTTTAGTTAGGGGACCTGAGTGGGACCTACAGAGAGGAGGTCACCCTAGGTATATTCATTGAAGCACTGCCCACTGTCTCCAGAGAGCCAACTACTGTCAGACTGTCTTGATAAACTCAGTTATTTGTGTCTGCTGAAAGAATTCAAATCTAATTCTTTGGGATAAAGTTCATGGGTGTTATAAGCTTATCAGAGACTCACAGAGCTTGGAAGAGACCCCAGCAGTCATCAAGTTCCACCTGGACCAGAAAAGATTGTCTGCTACAGTGCCTCCCCCAAGTATGTGTGAAGATCTCCACTCATTCCACCTTCCCACAATTCTAATTGTTAAGAATTTTTCCCTTGCCTCAATCCTTCATTTGCCTCTTGTCCCTACTTTCTGATCTCTGGAACAAACTAGAAGAATTTCATTCCCTTTTTCATATGATGGGTCTTCAGATTATTGAGGATAACTCTGGGGTGTTCTGTGAGCCTATAGCCCAGTTGGGCAGACTCTTGTGCCGGGCTCTTTGTCTTCATCATCCCACTCAATACTTTGGGAATTTTTTTTTACTGCTTATAAACAGTTGATGTGTTTATGTGTCTATGTGTGTGTATGTACTTTTGTGAGTCAAGAAAGATATCAAAGAAAGTCACAGTTGAGATGATTGTGATGCTGGCATTTTTCCTATGGCCGTGATTGACAAACTTTCATTGGCCAAGGCTCTCGTCATCTTCAAGAACAGAATATCAAGTAATGTCATTTTTGAAATTATGGATTCCTCATGGCATCATTTTTACAAATTCAACATCAGTACGATTACGATTTGACACTTAAAAAAGCATAGGTCTAAGTATCTGACTTTTAAAAAGAAGTAGATGATTTGAGGTCTTGATTTGTGAAGACTTTGATGTTCTTAGCAGATCCATCAGTCAAATTTTGGTTCATTCATTTCATAAATGTTGACCCTGAATATAGAAGCTCTCACCTATAAAAATTATGAAATTCAGTAGAATCCTCTCCTTTCTGGAGAAGCAAATGTAGAAAAAATTATGACTAAATGCACCTGTCTTTTCCCAATCTAAAGTGCTTGTATGTGTGTGTGTATGAGTGTGTGTGTGTGAATGTTTTGCCAACGTCTATTAGAATGAATGAACTTTTCTCCCTTGAATACGTCCCCATTGTGACATTCCAAGTTATTAACATATTTTGTGCCTCATGTCCCACAATGAGATGAGTTTATTAGTCTTTAAAAATTTAAGTACCTACTAGGTGCCAAACACCATGCTAATTGTTTGGAACTGAAAAAAAGGAAAAAGATAGTCACTACTCTCAAGGAACTCATAATCATTTCTGCTATTCAGCACTAGAGATAGGCAAATCCAAATTAATTTTCATCTTGATAGCCTTTACTGAGACTTTCTGTAGTTTTGTTTTTGATCGAGTTTTGGAGGTTTCATTTAGACGGCTAGGTCACATAGTGGGGATTGATGCTGGACCCAAACTCGGGAAGCCCTGAGTTCAAATCCTGCTTCTGAAACTTACTGAATGATCCTAGGCAAGTGACTCATTTCTCCATGTTAGAATTTCCTCATCTATAAAATGGGAGTGAAAATAATAGCAGCAACATCATAGTTGTAAGGATCAAATGAGATAACATATGTGCAGTACTTTGCAAACTTTACATGTAAATGCCAGCTATTACCACCCCAAATTTTTTAGTGGTGTCATAAAACTGGCTGGAAAATTGCATGGTGAGTTTGTGAGAAATTGCAATTTCTAAACAAGAATTTTCTCCCTTTGGAATTTTGTGTATAGTCACAGGTGAACTATGTTATTTTGGTTTTGTTTTCTGTGGAAAATAAATTTTGTCAAATAAAGGTAAAAATATCATAGGCAGGTAAGGGGGTGGTGATATGTAAAATTCCTCTTGGAAATAAATATAGGGGTGTGTGTGTGTGTGTGTGTGTGTGTGTGTGTGTGTGTGTGTGTGTGTGTGTAATTGAGGAATGTGCAACCTTTTACATACAGAGAGAAAGGATAGCCTGGAATAGAAGCAATAACTGGAGAATGTAAACCTCCATCCTTGGAGGTTTGGCACCTAGTAGGTACTTAGCTGTTACCCAGAACAGAAAACAGACTCAGAAACGAGTTGCCACCTCTCCTCTCTGGGTCTCCATTTCCAATCTCCCAGGGTTATGGTGAAGATCAAATGAAATGATTTGTGCAAAACACTTTGTCCACCTTACCCCACTAGGTAAAAGCAAGCTATTCTATTATTATTTATTCATTATTTCATTATTATTGATTATTATGTGATTATAATTATTATTATTAATTACAATTAAGAAAGACCATGTATTCAGTAGAAATCAGAGGACTGGCTTTAGAGTTTAGAAGTTTAGAATACTAACTCTGACACAGACTAGCTGTGTGACTGTGGCAAGTCACTTAATTTTGTGGTGTCTTGGGTCTAATCAAGACTAACATACATACACACATATACACATACACATACACACACAAACACATAATTACCAGTATGAATCAATATTCTCATCTAGGAGCTCAGTACAGCAATGAAATCACAGCTTTGTCATTTAAATGCAATCACACACACACAAACACACACACACACACACACACACATACAAAGTTGCCAATGTACCTCAATGATCTGCTAGAATTTCCATACAGCAATGATATAACAGCATTGCCACCCTCTAAATACACACACACACACACACACACACACACACACACACACAGAATTACCAGTATGAATCATTAATCTCATCTAGGATTTCACTACAGCAATGAAATCATAGCTTATTTAAACAATCACACATATTATATATACATGCATACATACATACATACATAGTTACCTGTGTGCAGCAATGATCTGCTAGGATTTTCATACAGCAAAGGAATAATAGCATTGTCACTCTTTAAGTACACACACACACACACACACACACACACACACACACACAGAAATGATAGAGTTGGATGAACCCTAAGATCTTTTCCAACTTTAACATTCTGTAATTATTTAAATGGATTTTGGTTCACATGGTTTACAGAAAAGAGTAGGGCTGTGGCAAGATTAGGATGTTGTCATGGGAGGACTAGGAAACAAAAATAAACTCAAACAATGCCCATGGACTTCCACACAATCATAAAGCATTAGAACTAGATTTAGTTATGATCAATGATCCCTATTTCTCTCCCATATCATTTTATAAGAAAATGGAGTTAAAGTACAATGGCAAGATCACTTGACTTGCAGCAAAGCCAAGACTAGAATCCAGTTCTTTTCATGATTAGTGAAAATTGAGGACCGTTTTCTCTTGGCATCAGGAGATGCCATAGAGACCTAGGTCCTTGATTGCATTATCTTTCTTCTCTCATGGATGGCCTCAGAAGAAGCACAAGTTCCTATGACTGAGAATAGAAAAGAGAGCAGAGATGAGAGTGTCAGAGGTCACAATCCCAGCAAGTTGGTAAATGAGACACTTTTTCCAGTCTTCATCAATTCTCAAAAATTCCCTCAAATTGGAATTTGGCACCAAAGGTAAAGGAGTTGCATCTGTCTCCAGAGGCTAAGGCAATCAGTAGCCCAACAAAGTTAGAGTCTTATGAATGAATAGCATGAAATATTTAACCCCAAGTACCTTGTACCAGTTCTTTCATTGAGCCATTGACTTGTGCTCTGAGATCACGCCACCTTCCCTTGCAGCTGCTGCAGTCTTTGTCCATCACTCTACATCAGCTTTCTACAGAAGACCTCAACTCTGCCTACTCGCTATCAAAGCCTGTTCTGCTTGGGCTAGAAGCATACTCTGCTTTGAGTGGAGAATAGCATGCTCAGTTATAGAAGTACCAGTATGTCTATGGGATTGCACCGGATCTGAAGGAAGGGAAACTGCATCCAACT
Organism: Macrotis lagotis; assembly: GCF_037893015.1. Lineage (NCBI taxonomy): Eukaryota > Metazoa > Chordata > Mammalia > Peramelemorphia > Peramelidae > Macrotis > Macrotis lagotis. The sequence goes on along the minus strand of NC_133660.1, from coordinate 255,437,992 downwards.
GGGCCCAGTCCTGTCCCTGAGGCTAGTGAAAAACATATTTCTCAAATATATGGAGGAGGCCGAAACTTCTTTTTTTGCTCTAGCACCAAGTAATCTCATGAAAGGGGGAATGAATCAGAGAATTGGTTATAAGGAATATAAAGGGAAAAAAAGACAAAACTATCACAGATCTTTAGAGGAAGAACCTTTAGTTTACAAAAAAAGGAACACAATCAAATAAATCCATAGAATAGATAATAAAGCATGATATGGATTCCAAATGGTTAAAAAATTACAATCTTGAAATAAACTAAAAAAGGAAACAAATGGCAGAATCTGTGACTTACAAGAGGAGAAATAATTAGCAGAAAAGAAAAACTACAACTTCTAGATATAGAAAACAAAACTCTTATCAAAATCTGTTTCCAGAAATCATTGTTTCAGACCTGGAAGAAATCTTAGTAGTCATATATATTCAAACCTCATCATTTTATTTATGAGGATGCTTAAAGACCCAAAAGGTTAATTAATATGCCCAAAGTCACACAAAGTGGCAGCCAGGATATTACCCCCAGACCAATTATTTCTTTTGGTTTTTGAGACGAAAACACTGCCAAAAATTATCTCTATTTATAGAAGAATGATTTAGAGACACGATGCTTTTCTTTACAAATAGATGTAGAACAGAAACTGTCCACTTTTTAAAAACTCTTCACATATTTATCTTCTAGATTTCCACCCTCCACTATTACAATTCTCCCAACGGACTATATTACAGTCGTTTTTCTACTTCACTCTCCAAATGAGAATCTATCATTTCTTCATCATGTATGGCCTTGGCTTTCCTGGAAAGTCTTTTGGGGCACAAGTCAAGAGACAGTTTTTAAGAACAACAATTGAAGAAACACACACACACACACACACACACACACACACACACACACACACACAAAGATTTTCTCCCCCTAGTGTGAATCTGTGCATAGTTCATTCATCACTGCATCATTTCACTTCATCTTCTCTTTTAATAGATGAAGACTCCAAGACCTAAAGAGAAGTGACTTAGTGTTGTTCATAAGAATAAATTCCAAACCTGAAAATGTTTTGGAAGAAAAGTTATTGGGTTATTTGGTAGGGGAAAGGAGGTGTCACTCCCTCTCCCCAGGTTCTGGAAGGATTTTTATACAGGATTTTGGCAAAGGTCACACATACATCACACTTCAATTAAGTAATTTCACAGAGAGGACAACTTGAAAACAAGGTAGATAGGAATTTGCATAAAGACATTAAAATTTGGGTGAGTGCAAAACACAAGGTAATGCACAGTGAAAACTTGGGTGAACTCAAAATAAGAATACTTTCAGTGAATCTAGGACCTAGGGGAAACCCAAAATATTTTATAGTATCTCCAATTTTCTTAAAAATTCCTGGGGCCAGGGAACATTCTAGGTGGGATCACATAAAGCTGGATTTAAATAGTACAATTTTTCTAAAATTAATCATTTTCTGAATTTGAATCTGAGTCTTCTTTTTTCCCAATTCAGGCTTATTCTTCTCCAAACCACCTTGGTTTTTTGCATCTTTTTTTAAAAAATATTTTATTTGTTTTCCAATTCTATACAATAGCAGTTTCTAACTATCATTTTTGATAAGGTTTTGAATTTTACACTTTTCCCCCACCCTCCTTCTTTCCCCTCACCCCCCCAGAAGGCAGTCTGATAATCATTTCCTTGTTTCCATGCTACACATGGAGCAAAATTGAATGTGTTGAGGGAGAAGTCACATCCTTAAGGAGAAAATAAAATATTAGAGATAGCAAAATTATGTAGTACATAAAACACCCTTTTTAAAAAAAAATTGAAGGTAATAGACTTTGGTCTTTGTTTAAACTCCACAATTCTTTTTCTGGATACAGATGGTATTCTGTTTTTTTTTTTTTTTTTGCATCTCTTTTACCAGGTGTATGGAAGCCCTACACTAACCTTCTGCAGCCCTGAGGCTGTTCACTGGAAGAGGGATGATTATCTTCTACTTGAAAGACCTGGAGAGGGATGAACAGCTAAAGAAAAGAATTTGGAAAAGAAAATATTCGGAAACCTTAATGCCATTAAAATTAAAGCATCGTGGTACTATCACTTTTTATATTAAACCAGGTTGTAATATAATCTCACCCTAATGTTGCTGGGACTGAGGGGGAAAGTTTTCAACTAGTAGGAATCTGCCCATCTCTGGAAGAAGGGTCATTTCATTTGACTTTCAATAAAACATTGCTTTTCCATTCAATGGGAAATAAGTATTAACACAGTTTCTATGAGAATGGTCAACACTCTCAATCTAATAGTGTGAGTTTATTTTGAGTACCTGGAAGAACCTTTCCTTTCCCTGTCTGCTTAAATGGTCCCTGCAATTCCTTTAATATACATACAGAGCTTTTAATTAGACAGATGAAAGTTTAAATGCAGGCTCCCTTTTGAGAAAGGGAAAATTTTCGCTTAAATTTTCACCAAAAAAGAATGGCTAATATCCCATGCCAGAGTCATGTCAACAGTCCAGGACTTCAACTCTCCTTGCTTTGGCCTTTGCAATAACCTACTAGCTGGTCTCTCAGACTCCAGATTCTCCCCTTTCCAGTGCATCTACTGCAGTTTTCAAAATAATATTTTTAATACACAGGTTTTCATCTACCAAAAATCCCTCTAATCTCCTTTGACTCCAGTCTACGGTTGAGTTGGGTTTTGTTTCATGCAGCCCCCCTCACAATTCTGTGTTTTATTCAAACCTAGCTGTACCTCACTTTTGCCATATACTAGAGTACATGTTTGTTATTCTAGGTCATCACACTGCCCTTACCTGTGCCTGGAATAGATTCTCTCATCTCAATTTGCCAACATTCTTCTCATCATTAAGACCCAACTCAGGTGGCATCTCCTTTGGGTCATCTCTTGACTGAAAGTGACTCTCAGATTTTCTGAATGTATTTGCCTGGATCTTTCCTTAACTTCTTTGTAATATGACCCTAGATTAGGCTTATGGAACCATAGTATCACAATATTTCACAGATGGAAGAAGTCTCAAAGCATGTACCCTTCTCAAAAGGGTATACCTAGATTCAAGGTGTATTTTGGGAACTAACAGTAATACTTCTTGCTATTTTTAAAGACCTAATAATACATATTTATCCAAGCAAAAATCATTAAATTAAAATAGAACAGCAATATAAATAACCTCTGGTACATACACGGTCACAAAATCTCCCATGAATTTTCTTGCTTGAAAAGGAATGTTTTTGGTGAATTCGCATGGCTGTGTGACACTTGTGGAAAATAGATGTCTTAACTATACCCACAAAACTTCTATAATCATCTCCTGGGCTGTCTTTTCAGTTGTGCTGCCATCTTCCATTCCTCTCCTCAGTTATAGTTGTTCTCAAGTCTTCTTTCCACATAAGAATAGCCAGATATCTTGTAAGAAAATCCACAAATCTGTTTTACCCCTTGTGAGTTAGCTTCAACAAAAGTCAGTCCTTGGGACATCTAGGTGGTGCAGTGGTTGGAACACCGGCTCTGGAGTCAGAAGGACCTGAATTCAAATTCAGCCTCAGATACTTAAAAATTGACTAGCTGTGTGACCTTGGGCAAGGCACCTAAACCCATTACCTTATAAAACAAACAAACAAGCCAGCCCTTAAGTGGTCAAATCTCCTTTTTCTGTTTTTTTTTTTTGTATTTTTCTTAATGATTATTCACTTAAGTTTCCTAGTTATTAGAGAAGAGTTGAGAAAATTCTTTGCAATTCTCATCTTGCCTTTGGCAACTAGTCCTAGAAATAAAGATAACTTATGAGCAGGAGTTCTTAATCTTTTGTGGGTGTGTAAATAGCCTTCTTGGTCAGTCTAGAGAAACCTAGGGAACCCTTTTAAGAATATTTTTAAATGTATAAAGTAAAATGCACAGTATTTCAAAGGAAGCCAATTATATTGAAATAAAGATATAATTTTTCCATCCAAGTTCACCTGAAAAGATGTCCTGAAATCTCTCCACTGATCCCGGTCTTTAGACCCTGTTTTAGAGTCTCACTCTATCAATATGACAGGATGAAATGAAACTGAAGACCTTTGACTGCAGTGAACCAGCCTTCCTGCCCAGAAATCTCTCCTTCCTCCTTCCTTTAAGTCTTAGCTAAAATCCTATCTTTTACCAAAAAACCTTTCTCAACCTCCCCTAATCTTAGTGCTTTTCTTCTCAAATTACCCCCAATATATCCTTCATATATCTTGTTTGTACATAATTCTTTGCCTGATTTTGGACTGTGAGATCCTTGATGGAAGGGGCTATACTTTATTTTCTTTGTACCCCCAGCCCTTAATTCAATGCCTAAGCCATGTTAGACATTGAATAAATGCTAGTTGATTGACCAATTGATCGAATGACCCAGTCTTAATATTCTCACTAATAAGGAGGAGGAGGAGGAGGAGGAGGAGGAGGAGACAAAGAAGATGAAGAAGACGAAGAAGATGAAGATGAAGAAGATGAAGAAAAAGAAGATGAAGAAGAAGAAGAAGAAGAAGAAGAAGAAGAAGAAGAAGAAAGAAGAAAGCAAACAGTGACTGTTGACTGTACAACCTGTACAACCATAAGAGGGTCTTTTGATAAAATCTGCAATGAAGAGGAAACCAGGCACAAAGTTCCAACCATGATCAATTTATTAGCAAGGCTAGTACTGGCCAATAAAAGAGATCAGTGACCTCCCTTTAGTCAGAGAAACATATGATAGTAAGCCCAGCTTTTTATGTACTTGGTTACATAAGGTCCAGTGATGCAAACTAAACTAAGACCGTGATTGGCCTATATCAGAGGTCAAGGTTGGCTTACATTTGGTCTGACTCACACATGATCTATAGTCATAGGGAAAACACAATGTTGATTAACATCTTCTGGAAAGTCCTGTGTTGGCACCCTAAACATCAGAGAGTTCCAGCATTAGGCTTTTGACCAGGCAGAACCAGATAACCACATCAACTCATCCTTTCTCTTCTCTTCTAAGGTAAGATAGATTGAGACCAGAAAATGAGGAAGTTAAATTCTTAATAATTTTTAAGTTCTATAAAATTAAATTTAGTTACAATTCTCCATTAATAATTACTATAATAAATAGGGCATTAGTTTTCAATTTCACAGAGGTAGACTCCCAGAATTACTTGAAGTCCCTCCCTATAGGATGATTTTCTGTCTTTCTGTCTTTCCCTTCCCTCCTCCCCAAACTCTTTACATGGGGTGGTCAGTGATGGAGACAGGACAGGTAGTATTTTTGCTCTCTCTCTCTCTCTCTCTCTCTCTCTCTCTCTCTCTCTCACTCTCTCTCTCTCTCTCTCTCTCTCTCTCTCTCTCTCTCTCTCTCTCTCTCTCTCTCTCTCTCTCTCTCTCTCTCTCTCTCTCTCTCTCCCCAACTTCTTGCTGTGTTTTCTATCCCTGTAGTATAGCCACCTAATTCATCATCCTCCCTCTCATCTCTTGATTTCTCTTCATATTTAGGACTCTCCTCCAGTGGATTATTCCTCCCTGGTTGCCATTGCCACTCTCTAGATCATCTTTTCCCCTTCCCTTTCCCTCTTAGTCTTCAGTTTCTGAGACATAACTTTTACCAAATAACCCTTCATGGGAGAATGCTATGCTATTTTTCTTCAGTCCCTCAAATGGGAGAGGGAGGATTAATAAGGATCAAATCCCAACTTTATACTTTTTTGAGACCATGTTGAATGCTCAAAATAGGTTAGAAGATACTTGAAAACAAGACCTGTCATTTATTGCTTAGCCCAATGTTTTACCCATACTAAGAAATTAATTGAATTGAGTTTATTTGAGTAAAATGAAACTGAACTGGAAATTAGTCTACCCACATTCTGGTCCCAGTTTTGTCACCAATTACCTGTGTGACCGCAGGCAAACCCCTTCCCTTCTGGGCTTTGATTTCCACTGCTCTAAAATGATGGTTTTGGGTCTAGGTAGTTAACTAAGGTCCCTTGCAGTTCTTCCAGGGGCCGGTCCATTGTTCTGAGGTCACTCCCAACTCTAACATTCTATGTTCTCTATTGTTCTTAGGCCCCTCCCAACTCTTATATTCTATGCTGTTTTCTAGATCTCTCCATGCTAAACTTTTCACCTCTAACATCATGAGTCTTTTTAGAGATCTCTATATATAACATTGGCTGGCTAAGTCCCTGAGGAGAAAAAAGGTACAGAAAGAGGAAAGTGGATCTCCAACTACTTCCAATTCAACTCAGTTCAGTTCAGTTCAACAAGTATTTGTTGTGGCAAGGTATTGTCTCTGACAATGGACAAAGAAGAAAGGAAAAAACAAACCCTGTCCTCAAGGAATTCTCATTGTACCAAAGAGATCCAATGCATATTTAAGTAAATATAAGGGGGAAGGAGGGCTACAAGCACCTTGGGCTGTGACTCTACATCTAACCCTGGTTTGGGTTTGGGTCAAATCTTTATGTTTTCCCTTCCTATCTCTTATAGTAAAAACAAATAATCTTTCACTAATCCCCAAAGTGAAGGAAATGTTCTGCTTTCAATGTTCAGATTCACTTGATTCCTTCTCTTCTGGAGTGATTCAAAACAAGTATATTTTGACTACACTAGGTCCAATCCTGTTTCTGAGAACTCTGAGGCAGTTTAGCCCAGTGAGTACTCTATTTGCAGTCAATGGACCCGAGTTTGAACACTGATTCGAAAACTACTAGCTTTATAACCAAGTCATTTGACCTTTCTGGGTTTCTGTTTTTCCTTTCCTTTAAATTGAGGGAATTGGGCTAGATGAAACCTAAGATTCCCTCCAACTCAAATCCTATGATTATGATGCCAGAAAACTCAGCTTTGTTCAATGATACGCAGAGTTATTGGGAGTAGTGCTTCTTTAATACTGGAGCTATATAAGAATGGATTTATATTTGTATTTCATGATATTAAAATGCATAGATTTTCATATAGTTATATGTAAAAAACTTCACCTACTATAGAAGATATTGAAAAGTTTTCTATATTCTTATTTATTGAAGACTGTTACTATAACAAACTCTTTTGTCAAATAGAAGCCAAACGTTTTGCATTTTAAGTTCCATCCAGTAAGCATTCAGTGTCTACTATGTGTCAGACTCTCCTAGGAAGCATATTTTTCTTTTAACATAAACATATCCCAACCCAAGGGAACTTTATTTCCAACTCTATTTGGGAAAAGAAAATGTTGAAAGAAAGGATCTAATGGCCCAAGAGGGCTGGGATCTTGAACCTGATGGTGGAAAGAAGATAAATCTTATTTTCTGGCTTTCTCTGCCAATGAACTTTGCATTAAAATGAACAGAACAAGGATCTCTAAATAGGCCTTTTTTCCCCAAGATAAGAAAGGAGATTGATGTTGATAATGACGATGTACTAATTTACCCTTGATGGACTAAAGTCATGTCAGACTAAATATACTTTCTCTTCTGATAACCAGATCTGTAGATCTGGAAAATGCTATATTATAGTTTGACTTGGCAGTGACTGTTGTTGTTCAGTCATTTCAGTGGTGTATGATTCTTTGTGGTCCCATTTGAGATTTTCTTGACAAAGATGATGGAGTCCTTTCCTATTTCCTTCTCCAGCTCTTTTTACAGATGAGAACACTGAGGTAAAGAGGATTAAGTGACTTGCCTAGGGTCACACAACTTTTAAGGGTCTTAAGCCTAGCATTGAAATGAAAATTCCCTGACTCTTGGTCCAGCCTTCAATATATCCACTGTGATATGTTTCTATATATTTTAGTAAAATATTTGATAAAATTTCTATTGTAAGAAGATGGAGACCAAGATAATTATACATCTTGGATAGACTGCCTCTTTTCAACTCTGTCCATGGGGAATGAGAAGAATTAATCTAAATACCCTTTCATGTCAACCCTTCAGATCTTTGAAGAAAACTATAAGGCCCTATACTTCTCTGAGTACATGTGTACTAGCCAACCAGTGAACTGAATGGTCAGATCCATAGTAGAATAATTAACAATTACATGTCATTTTGAAAAGAGGTCTCCTTTCTCCTGCCTTGGGAATTTGTATTTGACTCATTTGTACATCAACAATGTGATCTCACACTCAAAAACCTAAAAGAATTTTTTTTACTAAATTAAGAAATGACCAGGGTCAGAAAGCTACCTTATGTCCTTGTTTTGTCCTGATCAGACTACAACAAGAATATTGTGCACAGTTTGGAGTTCATGTTTTAGGAAGGACAATGATGAATGGAAAAGTAACCAAAACAGAAATGAAACCATAGACCTCAAATTTATACTCAATGAAGAGTAGTTGAGTGGAAAAAATGTTTTTAGCCTAGAAAATAAGAAAAGGAGGAAAAGGAGGGAGGAAGAGGGGAGGAAAAGAAAGAAAGGCAAAAGGAAGGAGGAGAAAGAAGGGGAAGACATGTAGAACAAGTCACCTATCCTTGTACCTAATGCAGACCAACTCACTGTTTCTTTTACAGGTATATGTGTCTGAAAAATAGCAGATCAACTCTGAAGTGACCATCACTGAACACACAAAAAAGCAAATCCTCCTCAATTGTTTCATCCTCAGTTATTTCCAGAATCCAGACTTTTTAAACCATGTACAAGACAGAATGTAAGCAGAAGAGTCATTTCACTTAATGCATAAAAGGCATTCATAACTCAGGGAAAAGTTGGCATCCAGATGTTTTTTAGGCTTTATTTATAGTAAATTGTTTTAATTTTATTTTCTGTTCAGATACTTAGTGGGAATGGCAGACCCGCCAGTATCCTGATTTCAACTCCATGTGCTTTTCAGAACATTTTATAGGCTTGGCAATTAAAAAAAAAATTATGTGATTTTCTTTTTTCCTTTTTTTAAAGTTCATTCAGTATTTTATTTTTCCTAGTACATGTAAAAATAATTTCAACATTTGTTTTTAACATTTGAGTTTAAAATTCTTTCCTTCCCTCCCTCCTTACATCTCCCAGCATTGGGAAGGCAACTAATTTGATACAGGATATATAAACAAAACATTTCCATAATAGTCATGTTATGAAAGAAAATCTAGACCAAAACCCTCAAGAAAAATAGTTTAAAAAAGTATACTTCAATTTGTATTCAGATGCCATTAATTCTTCCTCTGAGGATGGATAACACTTCACATCATAAGTCCTTCAGAATTGCAGTGGATCATTGTATTGCTAAGAATATAGTATTGCCACGTTAGATAAACTTTTTGCTTATTCTTTATACTTATGTCTGGGTTGGGAAGATTCTGGTCCTTCCATTCTAAGTATGGTGTAACAGATGGTGATACAGGAAATCCATATTTAATACAAGGAAACCCACTGGAATACTCAGAATGGAAAAGAATTAATCATAAACTTATTCTGAGAATAATGATAGGTGTAACTATAACACTCAGGCTTGTTTAAAAGAAAAGTAGTAATCTCAAGTAAATTTTTAAAAGCTAACTACTTTGTTGTCCTTGTTTTTTTAAACAAAACATTAAAGAAACAGTCACCAAACAAATATAAAAGGTTCTCAATAAATACACAATTCCTTTTGTCTATGTTGGAAATCTTAAATATGAGGATCCTATTTTTTTCCTCACATTCCCCAGTTCTTTTTCTAATATCATGATTAACTCATTAACATCCTCAGGTACCAGATCCTTTCAATCATCTTTTTTTTTTTGCTCAGCTCTGATTTTAGGACCCCATGGTGCTGTTGTGGCTGGAGCAAGGGTGGTTGTAAGTAAATCTGAAATTTGGAAAGAAGAAGAATCACTTAAGGACCTAAAGGAAAAACAGGAGGAAAAAATTGCTTCTAAAACTACTTCTTTTTCAGGAATTTTGTAAGTATCCAGTGTGGTCAAAGGAACTCAACTGGTTTTTCTTGAGAGAGAGGGGAAGGGGTAATTTTGCTCATCACATTTAATTAGTTTTCTAAGAGAAAATCTTAAAAATATTCTAGATGTGTTAGAATTTTAACATCAGATGAAATTATAAAATTGTTCAAAATCTGACTAGTTTGGATAATGAAACTGGACATGGACTTAAAAAAAAACCCAGTAGGATTTGTCTGTATTAAGTCATCCTTTCAGGAATTTATAGAATCATAGACCTGGAAAGAGTTTGAGAAATTATGGTATTCAGATCCTTCTTTTATTAGATGAGAAGACTGGGTTTCATTGAGGTGAAGTGACTTCTTTAAAGGTACATTTCTGGAAGTTCTAAACTTTTTCACTAAAGTCTTTGACTCTTAAGTTCCATTAACTTTCTATAATACCACAGTTAGTTTCATTTTTTTCCTTCCAATGTTCACTTATGACAACTGTCTTGAAAACTGGGTTTTGTCTGTGTGTGTGTGTGTGTGTGTATGTGTGTGTGTGTCTGTGTGTGTGTGTTCCTAAAGTGGGCATACCTATATAGTCCTTGGACAAATAAATCTTACAAAGTTAATACAACTGGTCACATCATTTAAGTTACATGGAAGTTCCATCTATATTTTGTTGGTCCCAAACTTATAGGGTCCAGTTTTTTTTTTAACCACAGTCCAAAAGGAAGTCAGATTTCCATGAAAATGTAAATGTCACATTGTGTATGGCTAATGTTTTTGCAATATGAAAACTTGACTTGTACCAAAGAAGATACCTTCTTGCTTGTTTGTCTAAGCCTATGTTTAAAAGTGAACTAGGGGCAGCTAGGTGACAGAGTGGAAAGAGCACCAGCCCTGGAGTTAGGAGGACCTGAATTCAAATCTATTCTCAGACATTTAATAATTACCTAGCTGTGTGACCTTGGGCAAGTCACATTAACCCCATTGCCTTAAATTTTTTTTAAAAAGCAAACTATTAACATCCCTAACTTCCTTTTCATATGCCATTTAATTTCACTTTTACTTAAAATATATATATATAGATATATATATATATATAGATATATATATATTCCCTTTCAATCTCTAAGTTATCTTCTACTTTAGTTTTTTTTGTTTTGTTTTGTTTTGTTTTTTGCAAGCCCATAGGGTTAAGTGACTTGCCCAAGGTCACATAGGTAGGTAATTATTAACATATGAGGCTGGATTTGGACTTAGGTCCACCTGACTCTAGGAATGGTGCTCCATCCACTGCATCATGTAGCTGCCACTTATCTTCCACTTTAAAAAACTATTGAAGGGGGCGGCTAGGTGGTGTAGTGGATAAAGTACAGACCCTGGAGTCAGGAGTACCTGGGTTCAAATCCGGTCTCAGACACTTAATAATTACCTAGCTGTGCGGCCTTGGGCAAGCCACTTAACACCGTTTGCCTTGCAAAAACCTAAAAAAGACTATTGAGAAGAGAGGCTAAATGAGGAGGAGAACTTGGTGAAAGATTCATTGTATTTTAGAGTTGGAAGAGATGATAGAGATTATTGACCTTCTCCTCAGTGGAAGCCCACTGAATAGTTTTAGAAGGTGTTCATTCAATCTCTAATCAAACACAACCAGAGATATGGTGTTTACTATCCCTACAAGGCAGCCATTTCCATTGCTGGGAAGTTCTTATCATGCTCAAGAACCACTTCAAAGAAGTTTTAGTTCTACCTCAGGATAATTTCCACCTACCTAGTCTTGCCCTTGATAGGTCTAGTCCCCTTTTCAAAAGCTGACATCTCATAGAGCTGAAGACAGCTACAAAATCTCTTCATGTCTTCTCATTGTCAGATTGAAGACATGTTAAAACAGTGGACTTTTAAGAGACTCTAACTCCAACCCCCTCATTTTAGAGATGAGATTCCAAGTTTTCTTCTTCGTACTCTAGGGTGATTTCTATACCATATAAACATTGCCTTATTTCCTCTCTAACCTCTTTGGTATTGTTGAATTCTTCCACCTTCCCTTGTTCTCTTCCCTCTTTTCTCCTGGATTTTAAGAACTCATTTGGTTCCTTTCCTACTTCTTGAATTGCTATTTTCTTCACCAGCTTCACTTCATCTTACTGATCCTTTAAGATGACTATTACCAAAGACTCTGCCTTCAATTCTCTTTCCATCTCTTTCTCTTGGTAATTGTATGCACTTTTCAGTCAAATCATCTTTTATCAAATGACTTTGATAATGACTTTCTCACTGGCTTTAAACCCACATCTATGACTGATCATAGGATAATTTCCTCTCGAAGTAAGACTGGCCATGAATGTGAAAATCCAACATATTCTTTCTTCCCTTTCCATAAAACCTTTCCTCCCTTATAATAGTGCAGTTTCCTTCACTGGTCCCACCTTGTCTCATGAGTACAAATCTTGATTGTTTTATCCCCTTCTTTTAGCTTTTGAAATCTAACTACTAAGCTCTGATGATTGTATCTCTCAAAATATTTCTTGAAACTGTCTTTCTTCTATTTCCACTGCTGCCATCTATCTGGACTAATTAAAATTAGTCTGCTAATAGCATTTCAGCCTTCTCTCTCTCTCTCTCTCTCTCTCTCTCTCTCTCTCTCTCTCTCTCTCTCTCTCTCTCTCCCTCCCTATTCTTTTTTCCTCCCAGCTGGTCTTTACACCACTATCAGATTTTTTCCTCCTTATGCAGAGATGCAGTCCTCCCAGATGTATTTCATTTCAGTCCAGAATTCAAGATCTATCACAGTTTGGACCAACCTTTTCAGATTTATTTATCATGCTTCTACTTCCCAGACTTGATGATCATCCCATAAGGGACAAGGGACTAACCCAAAATCCTCCCCTCTTCTCAGCTTTTCCATCTTCCCAAATCACACTCAACCTTGATCTCAAACTTGATTCCTTGCTCACATTCAATCCCACAAATCCAAACTGTTCCCAAGTCGTATCATTTCTATCTTCTCCATATCTTGCATATATGTCTCTTCTTAAATAATACAGTTACCATCTTGATGCAGGCCATATCCCTTTCTCCTGGAATACTACAATTAATGATGGTTCATAGGTCTCTCCCTTTCTCCCTTTCAAGGGGATCTTCCTAAAGTGTTGGTCATACCATCTCTCCCTCACATTCCAACACAATAAACTCAAGTGATTCTCTGTTAAGTTCATAATCAAAAATCAAATCCTCTCTTTGTCTTTAAAGTTTCTACTCAACCTGGTCCTTTCTTATTTTCCCATTGTTTTCATACTTTATTCTAATTCCCCTCAAATCTAGCATCAGTGACCTTTTAACTATTCCTCACACAGGAGGCTCTGTCCATTCCTTATTTTTTGACTATCCTCCATGCTTAGAATACTTTCCCTCTTCATTAACATCTCTAATTCCTCTGATTTTCTTCAAGCATCAGCTCAGATCTCATCTTCTATGGGAAGTCTTTCTAGTTCCTTCATCCCCTTCATCTCCTCCATTGTTATTCAGTCATTTTTCAATTATGTCTAACATATTATGATCCCATTTGGGGTTTTCTTGGCCAAGATAGTGGAGTAGTTTGCCATTTCCTTTTCCACCTCATTTAACAGATGAAGAACTGAGACAAAACAGGGTTAAATGACTTGCCCAGGGTCATATAAACAGTAAGTAAGATTTGAACTCAGGAAGATAAGTGTTTCTGACTCTAGGTCTGGTGCTCTCTGCACTTTGGTTTCCATACATATCTTCCATTAGTGCCTTCCTTCTGAGATTACTTTGCATTTTATCATATATATATATATATATATATATATATATATATATATGTATATGTATATGGCACACTCACAGTATATAAATACATATATACAAACATGTATGTGTAATCCATCTATCTTTTATGTATATAGCTGTTTGAATATTGTCATTAGAGTCTGAGCTCCTTGAAGGCAGAGACAATTTCTAATCCTTTTTTGAAATTCCAATGCTCAGCACTGTGCCTATTACAAGGGAAGCTCTTAATAAATGCTAGTCAAATAACATCATATTAGTAATAATAATAATAATAACAACCACTAGGATTTCTCTACAGCTTTAAGGTTTAGAAAGTTCTTTACAAATCTTAACTCACGGACCATCCCCAGCCTGCAGTCCCCTTTTATTATATCTTTGTTTGCTACCTCTCTGAATGAATTCCTCCTCACTATTTCAGTGCTCTCTGCTTCCCTTTTGTCTCCAGTCATCCTGTACTTTGTCTTTCATCAGATCCTATTTATACTTTGCACCAACCTCAGTATTTTTCAAGGCTTTTATTGTTTTTATTTTGGCTTGCTTTATAGCTATTTGTGGATATAACATTTCTCCCTACTAGAGTTTAATTTCCTTGAGAAAAACTTACTTTTGTATCTCTACTAAAACCCTGTCCAACATTCTGTAGATATTTCTTGGAGTTGAATTTGTTGAACAAGAAGCTAATATAAGACTTCCTCAGGATTTAGTGACTCTTGCCTAGAGATTTCTTTAACACCCTAGAAAAATGGACTGATTGGAATGTGATCATTGGAAAGGCAGAAATTAAGACTGGATTATACTTCTCAGCTCCCTTTGAGCTATAAGGCCTTCCGGCCAATAGAGATAGGCAGAACATGGAGCCAAGAAGAGTAGGATACTCACCAAGGTACCAGAATTCTCAGTGAAACAGTAAACATCTATTAAGCACCTAGCATTTATTTTCATAAATTATTTTAGCATCATAAATAATATTATTTATTAAGCACCATATTAGGGTTAGCCAGGGACCATGCTGAGCTCACACTCTCCATCCCCATTTCCCAGAAGTGAAGCTCCCAGAATGAACTCCATCACTTCATTAGTGACATATATCAGAGTCAAGATGGTTTTAAAGAACAGCCCAGAATTGACTCCCCTGGACTCTTTTTGTCTTCATTGCCCATCAGATACTGGTATAGCACGCTGCCTTATTAGCCACAAATTAAACCTCCAGGCTCTCCAGGAGAAGCTTGTCGGGCCCTTGCTTAATAAATTGAATTATGAATAAAAATGCTTGGATTCCATTTTCCTAGTTATGAAAATACATTGTATTCCTTTTGTGGTCATAGAAATGAGTCAGGTTTGATGTTGGGAAGCAAGGTCGCACTTTGAAGAGATTCCATTAGGTGGCACTGTTGTTTTCTTTAAGTAGAAGGGGACCCAATCCTGATGAAGCCTACACTATCCATCAGTTCAGGAAAGCAGTAATTGTCCTACGTTCTCTGTGTTATACTTTAAATAGACTAAGTTAGTTATACTGAGGCAGGGCTCCAGTGTAGACCTAAATCATTTGATCCTGAAGCAACTATCAAAGACCCTTTTAGTCAATCATAGGATGGAGGGCAAAGAGGAAACATTGAGGTCATCTTTTCCTCATTCTGCCCAAAAGGATCCCGAGCCCCAAAGCATTGTCCAAGGTCATTAAGGTCAGAAGTCTCAGACCTAGGATTTCAAAGAATATTGGACTTTCTTAGTCAATCCATGTCCCTCTCTGATATACCCAACAAATAGTCATCCATCTTCCACTCAAGGTCCTCCATGAGGGAGAGAATTCATACTGCATGTTGTCTCCCTTGTTTAATTGTGAGAACACTGATATTTTTTGCCTTTCATTACATCCTCTATCTCTTAGCATGTTAAATAAAGCTGAAAAGGTTGGTCCAAACTGTGATAGATATTGAATTCTGGACTGAATTGAAATACGTTTGGGAGGATTGTATCTCTGCATAAGAAGGAAAAATGTGACAGTGGTATAAAGACCAGCTTGGGGGGGGGGGGAAGAATAGGGAGAGAGAGTGGAGGTGAAATGCTATTAGCAGACTAATTTTAATTAGTCCAGATAGATGTCAGCAGTGGAAATAGAAGAAAGACGGTTTCAAGAAATATTTTGAGATACAATCAACAGAACTTAGTAGTTAGATATCAAAAACTAGAAGAAGGGGATAAAACAATAAAGATTTGTACTCATGAGACAAGGTGTATGGTGGAACCAGTGAAGGAAACTGTTGTCCATTTGACTTATTCAAATCCAAATTGTCTCTCTTTTACAGAGTTCCATTGTGTTTTCCGATTGTTCATAACTTCTTCCAGGAAACTTGTCTATGGGCACATGTAGGTTTGGGTTATTCATGTATCTTTGTCACTTTCTAGTCCCCTCTCCCCCACTATTATTTGTAGCTTCCATACACTATATTTATTTTAAATATGCATCATTTGCATGCGGTCTTCCTTAATAGGTTGTGTGCTCTTTGAGAGAAATGACTGTTTTTTTCTTTTTTTTTGTTGTTGTGGTGGTGGTGGTTAAGTTATTTCGGAGTTGATCCCATTGAAGGCTTTTCTTGGCAAAGATATTGGAGTGTTTAGCTATTTCTTTCTCATTTTATAAATGAGAAACTGAGACAAACAGGATTAAGTGACTTGCCCAGGACAGCTGAGGCTTGCTGACTGACCAAATCCCTATCTTGCCTTCATTACTTGCATCTCTATTTAATCCCCTTGAAGGCAGAGCCTTTGGCTTGTTGGCTTTCACTCCCAAATAGGATACAAATTGATCCACTATCTTTTGTCTCCACTCTTGGGCTGTTTGTTTTCTTCAAATCCATCAGCAGCCAGGGTTCTGCTTTTCCTCTCCTTTGATATTTCAAATGGAGTATTTCTCCCTCACAAGGCCTTATATATTGTATACTTAGATGATTTGATGTATGAGCATCAGGGCTAGAAAAAGAAGACAAAATAAAACAAGAAAAAAGATTCCTCATTTCCTCCTATTGATAAAGTAGAATATTCTCCAGGAATATGAGAATAACTATAAAGATTTCAAATCCCACCACCAACTGTGGCCTTATGGAAAGAATAATTAATTTGAAGTCAGAAAACTTGGATCCAACTTTCAACCCTATTTACTTCCTGTGTGATCTTAAGCAAGTTATTAAACCACTCTGAGGCTCAGTTTCCATCTTGATAAATTGAGGAGGTTAAATTAGCAATTCTTAACTTGGGATTTTTAAATAGATTAGGCAAAGGATTCTCTGTAAACTTGGGTGGGGAAAAATGATATTAATCTGTAACTGAAATTGAGAGTTTTGTTCAATTACTGAAAAAACATGATTTTGAGCAGGGATCTTTGGGTTTTCCTAGTCTATTCAAAAATTTAAGCACTCCCAGAGTAGATGATCCCTACAGTCGCTTCTACCTCTAAATCCCATGATGCTATACATAATGCTGCTCAGTCAGTGTATGGTTCGTGGAGAGATGATGATGACAGCAAGAACTAGAAGGCTGAGACTTTCAGGAGCTAAGTAACACGTTGCATTGTGTATAGACTTTGGAGATAGTGCAATGACTCCTACTGAGGATATTCAATATTCCAAAGACTAATGCTCTTTATTATGTGATTGAGTGATTCTATTTATCAAATTGGATTCAATGATGGAACACAACAGCAAAGAGATTCAATGCTTGTTTTCCCAAAATATGAATTGTCTGTTTTAAAAAAGGCAAATCTTATTTTTTTGGATTAATTTTTGTGTGCCTTCTGTTTTTCTAAACTTTTCAGTTCCACAAAGAACCATGATAACTAATAACATTGTGAGAAATATCCAAGAACACCTGTCTGAATTCTGACAATTCTTTTCATGTTTTAACTTTTATTAGAGATTCCCAAGCAAAAGACATTGTTTCATGTCAAAAACACCACAGGATCGCCTGGCAGCAGACTGCCTCCAATTCTGAGGATGACCTGGAGGAAGAAAAACTCTTTAAAAATATGGAATCATTCAAGAGAGTAAGGTACAAGTTAGCTAAGCAAAAACATGAGAGAGAGGGCAGCTTTGTGATTTTCCAAATACATTTCAAAGGATTAGCGATTCAATGCAATAATCTTATTATTAAGTCTCTGCTACAATTAGGGCTCCAGACTAAGTGCAGGAGAAGAAATAAATATGAAGTGATAGCAGTTGGAGTTAACATGGACCTGAGAAGTCATCCAGAACAACCCCCTCTCATTTTATAGAAGAGGAAATTATGACCAACTCAGAGAGATAAAGATCATAGGTCACAAGGAATTACTTGAAGCTACATGGGTGATTAAATACTAGAAGTTAGAGTTATAGGGTAGAAGGTAGATGAATTGAATTTCAGTCCTGAATCTACTACTTCCAACCTGTGAAACCTTGAACCTAATCCCTTTTAGTTTATTTCCATATCTGTAAAATGAGACAGAACTTTAAGGTCCCTCAGAATTTTAAAATTGTATAACAAGTAATGGAGATAAAATTTGAACCTGGTTTTTTCCTCCAAATCCAGTGTTCTTTCCATCCTTTAGAAAAAGACCCTTGTACCCCAAAACTGAAATTGTGATCTTATTTGATCCTACTGACCCATGTTGGAGGGAAAGAGGCATGCTTTTTAGTGAATATGTAACCTAGGATGAGCTGCCCTACCCAAGTTCTTTAAGGAATCCATTCTGTTTCCTTCTCTCTGTCATATTTAATTTCTTTGGTTACTATTAGATGCCAGGCTAAAAACATGAATTATTGTGTGCCATCTCCTTAACCTATCTTCTTAAATCCTTTGATATTGTGGCAATTTTTGCATTTGGAAGACAAGAGACTAAAAGATTTGGCATTTATCTTGCTAAACATTTTCAAGGTTTAATAAGTTTGTTTAATGCTCTGAGGTCCCCAAATGCAGACCTCTTGTAAATCTGAGATATCTGTGAATCACCTTTATTGGACTCTAGAGCAGAATATATGGATTGGGGGAATAAAGGAACCTATTTTTGTCAGCCTAAAAAAGTGAACCTAGCAGGGAAAGGAAGTCAACTTTTTTTTGTAGAAAATGGATGTTCCCCTCCTCTTCCCCCCCCCCTTTTCTCTTTGCTATGTTTTAGCTCCCTTTTCTAGGTTACCTGATCCTTTTTTTAGCCAAATGACTTCTTTTATTTAATTTTCTTATCTCTGTCCTCTTAAAAACCAGATCACCCCCCCACCCTGAATAGATTTTCCTCAGTTACAAGAGATGCTCAGAATTCCCATTTATGTTAACCTGGACATACATTGACCAGAGTCCTTGTTATCATTAAGCTGATTTTGGACCAGTCTTGTTTCTATGACTCACAGCAGACCCCTCTCCTAAAGAGCCCTCACTCACCAGGACATGAGATTCACAGGGTATTTTTCTGCTGCTAATGGACTTTTCTCTATCTCAGCAATCGACTGAAGCCTGCGATATTACAGAAGGCCTGCCATCAGCAGTTTGAATTCAAAGATGGGCATATTTTCAACACTTCCATTCCAAATCTTGTCTTGGGGGTCCAACGTTTTAACTTGCAGTCAGGTTCTGGGGTTATTTTGGTGAAGAAGAATTCTTATGATAAGCATCAGAAGTGGATTTACAAGGAAGAGAGCAGGTAGGAACCATTTTATTTTTGGCAAAAATATTCAAGGATGAATCAGAGGTTTCATTGGCAGAGCTCCAAGGTCTTGGGAATTTATTTTATCTTATTCATTTGGTTTGGTTTTCTTCCCGTATGAGAGGAGGGCGGGTGTGCTCAGGAAGAACATAAATAAATGTTCTGTACATACCTAGCAACCTATCTGTACTCTGATTCAGATAAGATATGTGCATTCTGACCTATTGGGTGCATTAGTTATATTATTATTTGGCCATATAGTCCAAGAAGAGATTGGACTATCATTTTAAAATATGCCTTTTATAGATCAACTGAAGATTCTAAAAACGCAGTAATTTTTCATTTTTGCCACGTTTTACTCAGATTATTCCATGAATTTGCAAACCCATAGATCATACACTGACTGAGAAGAACAAGAATAAACAATGTAGGCACCTTGGTTTCCATTTCTAATTTTGGGAATAAGTCTAAGGCCACTGAATTTAGGAGCTGAATTTGGGATAAGGGCCTCCCACTTGCAATATCTGGAGCAAGTCATTCATCTATAAGATGGAGGGTGGGGTTCAAAGTGAATGATTTCTAAGTTCCTTGTAGCTCTGAATTCTCCCTTAGCAGTAGGGGAGAGGGGAGAACTCCTCCTTTCAATTTTCTTTAATCCAGGAAGGGAGTATTGCCAAGTTTTCTGAAAAGAAGTCAGAAAAACAGCATCAATAGTAACAAGAAATAACTTTCTATAACTGGTAGGTGTTAGCTTCTCCCCAGCTCACTCAAGAATTGCTCAAATGAATATTTAAGTGCACAATTATCTGCATTTAAACATTCCTTTCCCTTCCCTGATTCCATGGAAAGTTTGCTCTGAAGCAACAGCATTGATCTACTGCTGTTTTTGGTCAGGGGCTGGTTAGCAGTAAACCCCTTCTTAGCATTTCACTCTCTCTTTTCTGTTTAGTCATTTTTAGTTGTATCTGACTTTTTGTGACCTTATTTGAGGTTTTCCTGAAAAAAGATACTGGAATATTGCCATTTCTTTCTCCAACTCATTTTATAGCTGGGAAAACTGAGATAAACAGGGTTAAGTGAATTACCCAAGGTCACATAGCTAGTACATGTCAGAGGCCAGATTTGAACTCAGACTCCAGGCCTGATACTCTATTTTTTGCTCCACTAGTACCTCATTTAATCTCTAGGATTAACACCCAGGGAATCATAATTCCATGATTCACAGTCTCCTCATTCCTGAAACTCCTTCCCAAATAGAAAAGTATTAAGGGAGGCTCCGCATATCCTGGACCAGAAAGAAGAAAATAAAAATACAACACACAAAAACAATGCAGCAAAGGCCCACATTAGTACAAGTGGGAGAAGCATGGGAAAACTGGTATCTCTATTATGAGTCTGGTTAATAGGTATCCAAATATAAAAGGTGGAACAAACTGTTCTTTGCCAAAAAAAAAAAAAAAAAAAAAGAGTTGATGGAAATACACAATTTTGACTCCAAAGAGAAACAAGTGAAATTGAATGTTTTCTTTTGTTATGATTTTTAAGGAATTTCTTAAAGCAAAAAAATGAGAATTTTATCTAAGAATATATTACATTTTGAAATCAATGGACTTCACCATTTGCCTCAAACCATAAACATTTCTATATATGCTATATATATCATAGAAATCTCAGGTTAAGATGAGGGAGAGAAAACTGACTTCTCCCCAAACCGGTAAAGGTTGAAGAACAATGTCCAATCCTGTGATTGCACTTTGCAGATGAAAGGTCTTCTTCTTCCCCAGGACATTCCACCTGATGCGTAATCCAAACCTAGTTCTTGCTGTAGACATGAACACAGGCCCAACAGAGGATGCTGCCAAGACCACAAGTTACCCTGTTATTGTTCAGGTAAGCTTTATGTGATTCAAGAGTAACAGAGGGTATGCTCCATCTCAATATCAAGGTTTAAGCTATTAGAGTTTATATCTTCACTAAGACTCTTGAGACACTTCGTATCCAAATAAAAGTTAGTGTTCCTTTGATAGAGTTTTTGATCCAGAACTGTGATATCTTCAATGAAGAGAACTTCTAAAATGGAAACCCTTTTCATGGATGCAGGTCATAAGCTATTCCAGACTGGTCCTGACTCAGCTCACACTTGCAGATCATTCAACATTTCAAAAGAAATTTCCTTATCCTTTACAAGAGAAGGATATCCAACAGGGCTAGGTACTGAGGACATGTCAAGTCAGTTGGGCTGATCAAAGTTCCTCTGCCTGGGCTGACCACTGACTTCCAGCAGTCAAACATCAGAGTGTCTAGAGGGTCCTTGAAATTGTTTCAAACTCAAGTGACCAGGAGGTGGTGTCTATAAGCCTGAGTTTTATGTTCCCTGAACCAACCAATAGAATGTCCCAGTATCGTATTAGTTTTTTTTTATTTTGCAAGGCAATGGGGTTAAGTGGCTTGCCCAAGGCCATGCAGCTAGGTAATTATTAAGTGTCTGAGACTGGATTTGAACCCAGGTACTCCTGACTCCAGGGCCGGTGCTTTATCTACTGCACCACCTAGCTGCCCCTCAGTATCTTTTAAAGATAAAATAGTCTAATTTGTGTGGCTACAGCTCTCTACATTTTAGTGTTTTAGAAAATGGCCTGGAAGAGTCTCCATGACCTGCTTTATAACCTTTGAGTATGTGTCAAAGACAGCACTTGTATCCAGGCCTTCTTATTATCAGCAAGATAGTACCTCTGTCCACCATATTTTGCTGGCTATCAATGAAATTCACATACAACTTGGGTTGGCATAAAATTAAGGCTGAAAACTCTTAAAAATATGTTCTGCTTTGATTTTGAACTTGGCTTGTGAAAGTTACATAAGCCTATTGATAGTATTTATATACCAAGTTTCCAATAAAAGACAAAAGTTTATAAGAACTTTTTTTTATAATCAAGAGAAATCCATATTCCTTTTCTATATCAGGCCATATGTAAAATGCTTACTAAAAGGCAAAGAATACAGAGCCAGATATTAAACTCAAAGAGAAAGGGATTCCTGCTTCTATATATTGGCTTAGAAAACCACAAGTAACATTATCTATGTTGTATTGTGGAGCTGGGTGATTCAGTGGATAGGGAGCTGGGCCCAGAGTCAGGAAGACTAGAGTTCAAATCCAGATTTTATCATTTATTAGCTGTGTGATCCTGGGTAAGACACTTTTCCTCATCTGTAAAATGAACTGGAGAAAGAAAAGGCAGAACACTCCAGTATCATTGCCAAGAAACTCCTAAAGGGGTTTCAAAGAGTCAGACAAAATTTACATCAAGAAATGTTGTATTTCATTTTGCAAAGCATTTCCCAGTTGCATTTTAATCTGGTTCAGGCTGTCCTAGGAATTTGGGAAGGAGAAAGGAATTGGAATTGGATATCTCTGGTGTAATGGATAGAGTGAGTCAACTATGAGACCTTAGTCAAGTCATTTAAAGACCCTCAAATCAGTCTAGAGATAAGTACCTTCTTTACCAGTGATTATGAAGCTCAAATGATACATGCTGATGATGGCAAACTTTAAAGTTCTTCCATGGTTTTTTAAAAAAGATTTTATTATTTTGAGTTTTACAATTTTTCCCCTAATCTTACTTCCCTTCCCCCCACCCTCCACAGAAGGCATTCTGCCAGTCCTTACATTGTTTCCATGTTGTACATTGATCCAAATTGAGTGTGCTGAGAGAGAAATCATATCCTTAAGGAAGAAACATGAAGTATAAGAGATAACAAGATTAGACAATAAGGTATAAGTTTTTTCTAAATTAAAGATAATAGTTATTGGTCTTTGTTCAAACTCCACAGTTCTTCCTCTGGATACATATGATATTTTCTGTTGCAGACAGCCCTAAATTGTCCCTGATTGTTGCATTCATGGAATGAGCAAGTCCATCAAGGTTGATCATCATCCCTATGTTGTTGTTAGGGTGTACAGTGTTTTTCTGGTTCTGCTCATCTCACTCAGCATCAGTTCATGAAAATCCCTCCAGGCTTCCCTGAATTCCCATCCCTCCTGGTTTCCATGAGAACAGTAGTATTCCATGGCATACATATACCACAGTTTGCTAAGCCATTCCCCAACTGAAGGACATTTACTTGATTTCCAATTCTTTGCCACCACATACAGGGTTTCTATGAATATTTGTGTACAAGTGATATTTTTACCCTTTTTCATCATCTCCTCAGGGTAAAGACCCAGTAGTGGTATTGCTGGGTCAAAGGGTAGGAACATTTTTGTTGCCCTTTGGGCATAATCCCAAATTGCTCTCCAGAAAGGCTGGTTGAATTCACAGTATACTATTAGTATATTATATTTTAGAAATGAGTCCCCTGTCAGAAACATTAGGTGTAAAGATTGTTTACCAGTTTAAAGTTGATCTATTTTAATTATTATTGTCATTTAGTTCCCACTAGTAAGTACTCAGCACCACAAAAACGCACTAGATCAGTTGTTTGTTAGGTTTGAATCAGACAGAGAGAGAACATTTCTGAGGACCCCAGCTCTCCTCTTGCTTTGTATACAAGAACAAAAATTACCATAAGTCGTGTTCAATAAACATATTATGTCTCTGCCTGACATCTAATTTATTCTGTATGTTTTTTATACCAATGATGCAACTTGACTTACAATGCCCTGCCTCCAAAATTAGGATGTAGTATTCTGGATTGAGAGTAAAGGTTAACCAACTCTTCTGTCCAGATGATAAATATGGGCTACAAATTTATTCTGGGTGACACTGTGTATATAATGTTACAGTCTTTTTTTATCAGATGCCTTTCTAGCATGGAGTAGTGAAAGAAAACCTAGCTCATCTGCTAAATATTCTATTCTATTTCATAAAATTATATCTGTACAAATATTTTTCCCAAAAGTCCTAGTTTTGTTAGAAATGAGTTTGATCTCAATGTAATTTAAATTATCTTTGGGGCTTTTTCCCCCCCTGGATTTTTGTGTTTATTTCTTTAAGTAATTAGCTTGTGAGAGAATATTCAACTGCTTGTAAAATAATTAATGTGATGGATGTTCAGCTAGTACCAGGAAGCCCCTCTATTTTATGCTAATATACAGCCATTACATTTTCTGAGGGTTCTAGAGATGCCACACTTGCCTTTCTCTTTAAAGCAAATCAGAATTCTCCATTTTCTCTCTATTGCCAATGCTTACCTTGCCACAACTGGTGCTATTCATCTATGTATTAATATATTTATGAAGATCTTTGATTTGCCATGGTATTGAAAGATTCTCTTTCTTGGTCTATATTTTAGTACAGCAATAAGTTACTTGTTTCTTATTTAGTGTGGTTGTCCTTGATTCTTAATTAATTAACTCATTAATTCTCAAAGAGGACCAAAACCACGTCACTATGTTGGGATCAAGGTATAGTATATCCAACTGCCACTAACCAGACCAGTACTAGCTCAGAAACTCTACCACAGGTTGGGCACAAATAGTCCATATAAATGGGCTCAGGGCACTTGTCAAGAAGAAGAGGTGATCCAAAGAGAAGATAGTAACATGATATATATATATATATATATATATATATATATATATAGATATATAGATATATATAGATATATATATATATATATATGAAATATAGGAGCATTATTATACTAGTAATACATCAGAATTTAAATTTTCTTGGTAAAGGACATTTTGGTTGAAGAAAATGGAACTATTCCTAAGATTGAACCAATTGACAGTGCCAAGGACTTGGGAATATGTTTAGGTATATATTCATATGTAACAGCAGAAGTAGGAGGAGAAGGAGTTGTTCTTCAGTTATCTTGGGCTATTCCTGGCCCCATTTGGAATTTTCTTAGCAAAGTTATTGGAGTGATTTGCCATTTCCCTCTCCAGGTCATTTTACAAATGAGGAAACTGAGGCAAACAGTGTGAAGTGACTTGCCCAGGTTTACACAGCTATTAAATGTCTAAAACTGGATTACAATTTAGGACTTCTTGACTCCAAGTCTGGAGCTCTACTCACTGCAACACTTAACTGCTCCTATTCATAATATGCAGATATGCATGTCTATAATTCATATATATATATATATATATATACACACACATATACATAGACATAGATGAATGTGTGTATATTACGCAGATATATAGATTTTTTTAGCAAAAAAAAGAAATGTGACATCTGACAGCAATTAAAGTTTTTATTGTAGCCAGAAAAATTTATAAGAAATAGAGATTTATACAAGATATAGAGAAGTAAGGCAAGTCTCCTTAAACCCCATCATTTAACCAATGACAAAACCAGGACTTTCAAAGGGGAAGTGACTTGTCCAAGGTCAACTAGTTAGTGGCAGGATTGTGATCAGAAGCCCAATCTTCTCAGACCCAGAGCAGGCAGTCTTTCTATTAACTGAGCTGCCTGTCCTTTTTCTTAAATATTTGAAGAAACCAGAAATATTTTCGGGACTCACAATCTCCCTTAATTTTCATGTCCTCCCTCTGTTTATTCTCCCTTAATGATCCTGTCTACAGCAACTTTGTACATAGTTGTTTTCATATTGTCTCCCCCATTAGACTGTGAGCTCCTTGAGGGTAGGAACTGTCTCTTTAACCCTTTTATGTACCCCCAGTTCTTAGCACTGCCAAATGTATGTCGATGACCAGCATTCCTACGTGGTTCCATTGATATTTTGCTATTTGTTTTGACAGAGATATATGCCATACTGTAATGGGTCTGCCAATCAAAAGTGGCATTATATGAAATGCAAGAAGGTGATAAAGGCCTTTTATAGCACAAAGATGGACATAGAAATCACAATTGCAAATCACACCGGTGTTTGTACAGCAACTGTGACAAAGGAAAAGGAGATCGACCAAATAGTAAGTGGGTATCTTTCTAAAATAGGCAAATGATCAAGATACTTCTTTTTTTTCCTCTCCTGGAAAATGACCCAAAGACTCAAGTAGGATATTGTCTGGGGAGGGGTTTGGTGAGACTGAGAAGCCTACAGGAAAGAAAAGCTCTTACTGAAGGCTTCCTGATGGCAAAGTGGTTGACTCAACTTTGGCCAAGCAATTTCTGTTCTCAAAGAGCTTTCATTCCAGTATGGTGAGCCACAAGTCAGAAAGCAAGATTTTCTGGTCCTCAGAGAACAGCAATGACAAAATTAGGGGTGACCCATCTTTCTTAAAAGTTGTTTCACATGAAAAAGGAACTGTTTCTAAGGTTCACCAATTAACAGTACCAAAGACTTTGGTGTGTGTATATGAATACATTAATACATATCCAAATATATAGTTATAACTCTACATATATATCATGTAAATAAAATGATATAATTATATCTATGTAATAAATGTTATATATATATATATATATATATATATATATATATATATATATATATATGTTTTCTTCAGATTCTTTGATATATTTATAACTATGTGTATAGGTAAAGAAGGACAGCCTGGTGGCTCAGTAAGAGTTCTGGATGAGTAGATAAACAGACTGACAGGTTAGGTGGGGTATATCCTATGCTATCTGTAGTTTAAGAATGAGGAAGTAGCTAGCCAGCTAATCCACTAATAGTAGTAATAATGGGAGTAGCTGATGGTGTTGGTGGGAGTAGTGGTGGTAGTACTTTTCATGAGTTCCAATCTGGTCTCAGACACTTCCTAGCTGTGTCACTCTGGCCAAATTGCTTAATCCTGTTTGCCTCACTTTCTTCATCTCTAAAATGAGCTAGAGAAAGAAATGGCAAACCATTCCAATATCTTTGCCAAGAAAGTCCCAAATGGAATCATGAAGAGCTGGACATGACTGAAATGACTGAACAACAATAGATAACAATACAGATTTATAATTTATAATTTATAAATATTTCTATATCAGTTCATTAATATCAATATGGATATTATGTAGATACACTGATAGAGTCATCTTTATGAATATATATTTTATTATAGTTGTTTATTCATTTTTAATCATGTTTGACTCTTTGTGACCCCATTTGGGTTTTTTTTGGCAAAGATATTGGAGTAGCTTTTCATTTCCTTCTACAGTTCAAATAGGGTTAATTGACAAGGGCACACAGCTATTAAGTGCCTGAGGCCAGATTTGAATTCATGAAGATGAGGCTTTCTGACTCCAGACCCAGGGCCCTATTCATTATACTATCTAGCTGTCTGATAGATATAATTATATGTATAAATATCTTATCTACTATATATATATATATATATATTCATATGGGTAATAGATATGCATATATACTTATATATAGAGATAGAGTTATCTTTATGTATATGTATATATAATCTATATATAGATAATCTTATTCTATAGCAAAGATATGTACTATCTTTGCCACCATATATTCTATTATTTGCATTCATATATAATACTATTTTAGATAGCTAATGACTTTATCTATATGTATATGTATAGAGGGAGATATAGATATCTATCAGCATTTATAAACACATCCATGTTTTAAAAGCACTTAACATATACTAACTCCTTTGATTCTCGCAACACTGTGTAGTAAAGGATAATTTTATCTCCATTTTACAAATGAGGAAACTGAAGCAGATAGGGGTTAAATGACTTGTCCAAGGTCACCCAGCCAGTGAAGCAGGTTTAGAATTCTAGTCTTCCTGACTCCATGGCCTGATAGATGATAGATAGATAGATAGATAGATAGATAGATAGATAGATAGATAGATAGACAGACAGACAGACAGATAGATAGATAGATAGATAGATAGATAGATAGAAAGTAGATAGGTAGGTAGACAGAAAGAAAGATAGATAGATAAACAGATAATAGGATATAGACTGACATACAGACAGATATAGGATAAATAGAAAATAGATAGACATGTAGATAGATAGATAGATAGATAGATAGATAGATAGATAGATAGATAGATTTTAGATAGATGTATGGATGTATGGATGGGCAGACAGAGAGGTTAGTTGGGGTATGTCCTATGCTATCTATAGTTTAAGCATGAGGAAGTAACCAGCCAATCAATTGGTCGTAATAATAATGGGAGTAGCTAATAGTGTTGGTGGTAGCAGTAGTAGTAGTAGTTACTACAGTAATCTTCATACTGGACAAGATCTGAGCTAGGTCTTGGGAGTGGGTGGATATGAATTCCTTATCAGGTCTCAGTCTCATCATAAGGAAGATAAGTCAAATGCATATGAAGCCCTTAGATCCCAGGAGAAGACAAAATCTACTTAAATGCTACATTGCCACATAAACTCAACTATGCAACTGTAGAAAAGGGGTAGCTGAGTGGTGGCTGCAGCCATCAAAGCTGACCTTCAGAGAGGCAAGATTTGGACTAAGGCTATAAGGATGTGTGAGCTTAGATTAGAGATGAGGAGGGGTATAGGTGTTGGGGGTAGAAATATGGGCAATGTCCAGAGATTGTTTTATTCTGAAGACAATGAGGATGCCAACCGACAGGATCAGAATTGCGGGGGGGGTGTGGGTGTGTGGAAGAAACAGTGAAAAATAAACACAGCAGAGCATAGTTGATCTATAGGGACAACAAAAGATGCCAATGTGACCCGTATCCCCAGGTCATATAACAGCTCGGTCATGCTATCCAGAGGAAATTCCTCAAAGCAGGTTTTTCCTGTTGCTGTTTGTGTGACTGGCCCTAATCACATCGCCTTGTGCAGAATGTGAAATATCTTGGTTATGAGAAATCTTTATCCCCAGATACAATGAAGACTGCATCCTTGACAGTATCTTTGCAGCCTCTGACTTTCACAGAGGGGAACTGTCCTTAAACATTCTTGTGTCATGAACTCCCGCCTTTAGGCCTGTGAAGCCTCTGTCTGTAGACCCTTCCTCAGATGTATTTAAATGACTAAAAGAAAACATATAGGATTACCAAAGACCAAAAATAGTGACAATAAAGATGTAATGGTCTTGATTGGTTTTTTTCCCATTTTAGTTAACATATCTCCTGAAATGGGTTCTCTTGGGAGGGGTCTCAAGATCACACGTTAAGAGTCTTTGCTCTAGGGTAGATTAGCACCAGGAGACCTGGGACTCTGGCAGTTCACTTGCCAGGCTCTCAGGATCCTGAGACAAGAAGAGATTAAAGTGGGAGCAGAGGGGAACAGGGGCGGTTTGAAAGCCAAGCCAAAGATTTGAGAATTTGGGTAGTAAGTGACCAGAAGGCATTGTATGTTGGTTTTTAGGCAGAGTAATGATTTCCTGAAATCCTTAGGGTCTTCATCCGTAAAAGTGGAGATAATATTTTGCCACACCCCTTGTAATACTGTTGTGGGAAAACTTTGCTGAACTATATAAATAGGAGCTATTATTTTTATTGCTTTTAGCAAAAATAGTAGGTCACGCCTTTTCTCAGGGACTGTAGCTAAAGTTTGTCAGGAAGCAAACTGTGTTCTTTTCTGTACTTTGCTTTTGTCTAAACTTGTGATTTCATTCCTATGGGGAACTCCAGGAATGAAAGTTCCCTTCACCAGTGTAGATCTCTATCTCTGCTGTAGCTCACAGAGCTCCAGATCAGGAATTCTTAACCTTTTGGGGGGTAGGTCATGGGCCTCTTTGGAACTATAGTGAATTCTATGAACCCCTCCCAGAATAATGGTTTTCAACATAGAAGCTAAAATACATAGTATTGCAAAGGCAATAAATGATAATAAAATACAATAATACATAAACATATATATATAATGTATATATATGCACATATATACATATACATGTATATGTATTTATAGAGAGATTTACTTAAATTTAAATATATTTAAATTCATTTCTCTCAGGTTATCAAACACTGTCCTAGAAAGGTGCTTAGAGTCACTGAGAAACAATGAGAGTTGCTCCTGCTTATATAATAGTATATATCTTGGGATGGAAGGAAGGAAGGAAGGAAGGAAGGAAGGAAGGAAGGAAGGAAGGAAGGAAGGAAGGAAGGGAGGACGGAAGGAAGGAGGAAGGGAGGAAGGAAGGAAGGAAGGAAAGAAGGAAGGAAGGGAGGAAGGAAGGGAGGGAGGCAGGGAGGGAGGCAGGAAAGGGAGGGAGGAAGGGAGGGAGGGAAAGAAGGAAGGAGGGGAGAGCAGAAGGAAGAAAGAAATGGAAGGAAAGGAAGAAAAGAAAAAAGAAAAAGGAGAAAAAAATAAGGAAATGAAGCGTTACTAAGCATTTTATAAGTATCTCATTTGATCTTCACAACAATTAAGGGTGAGCCATTTTATAGATGAATAAAATGGGGTAAACATGAGTTAAATGGCTTGTCCAGGGTCACAAAGCTAGTAGATGCCTGAGACAGAATTTGAACTCAGGTTTTCCTCTCTCCAAAACCAAGACTGTTCACTGTGCCACCTTAAACCCTGGTTTTCTGACCCCAAGTTTGGCTCCTTGATGATGATATGAAAATAGCTAGCATTTACATACCATTTGAAGGTTTACAAAATGCCTTGCTGATATTATTCCATTTGATCTTCAAAATGATCTGGGTAGGTGGCACTATCATTTTTCTCATTTTGCCAATGAGGAGACTGCAGATAATCAGAGTTAAGGGACTTGCCCTAGGTCACACAGCTAGGGAATGACTGAGGCTGGATTTGAATTCAGGTCTTCCTGGTTCCAAGGTCAGCACTCTACCCCCTGAGCCACCAAGATTCCCTCATGTTGCTAGCACCCTTCTTTATACATGGATTAACACTGAGTGTGATTTTGATTAGCCTTGGAGAAATCACTGGATAAAGAGAAATTGACCTAGACTATTTATGTAAATAAATAAATTTACAATGGAACATCACACTGACCAAAAAAAAAAAAAAAGATGGAACTATTTCAGAGTCGCCAAGGTAGGCTCTCAATCCTTCCAGATAGCACTTGGTTGATGACACTTTAGGAGGAGAACAGATCCCTCCTTTCTTTCTTTCCCAGGGCTACTACTTCTATCCAACTGACAGCAAGACAAAGATCATGATATGCTTGGCCTGTTCCAGATCCATGGCTAACCAGAAAGACTTGAAAAAATTACTTCCAGGCAGCAAGTTCTTCTGTTCCTTTGATTCTAAGGAGCAAAAACAACTCTCAAGAAACTCTAAGGTCAGTGTTGCAAACCATACACCAAGGTCTGATAATGCCATGCTTGCCAATGGTCAGGACACTGTGGAGTTGATGGGATTCCTTTGAATGTTCTCACTATTTCAGCTTCTCTGACATAACTCCTATTCTATTCAAACAAACATTTATTAAGTGTTGACTATGGGAGGGGGACGTTTTTGGAGAGAAGAGGAGAATAGAGATCTGTCCCAAAAGTCTCAGTGTGGTTTTGTGTTAAGTTATGAAAACTTAACTCTGTACTAAGACTGTGGGGACAATCTGCACAAGAACAAATATAAAATAATCCTAGTCTTCCTAGAGCTTCCCTCTCTTTCTTTCCTACTCTTTCAATTTATCCCTGATTTGAATTAATTCCTTTTTGTAGCCACTTCATCTAAACTAACTTGATCATTTTCCAAGTTAGATTAAAATATTTTCTAATAATAGTCTCAATTTTACCTTGATGACTCTGACATTTCTGCTGCTTTCTTCCCCTCATCTTCTGTTCTACTTTCTACGCAATTTTAATTCTTTTTAAAATTTGATATTTAATTTATGGAATAAATCAAGTACTTCTATCACATAGTATAATAAAAAAAGATGATTGCCTTGAACCTGCAAATTTAATTCAACAAATTTTTGTAAAGTACTTACTATATGAAAGGTTTTGCTAAGTGCTGATGAATATAGGGAAAGAAATAAAGTTTATCTTTTGCTGAGAAGATATAACATGTATACACATTTAAAAAAATGAAACATTTTGAGAAGTGAGAGAGCTAACAACTGGGAAAGACCAGGGACCATTTCGAGAATGTACCATATGCCCAATCCTTGAAGAATAAACAATTTTTGTGAGTTGGAATGAGGAGCAAGGACATTCCAGGGCTAGTGGGTAGTGAGAAATGGAATGAAGCTGAGGATCTAAGCAGTTGTCCAGTTGGTCTGAAACCAAAACCTAGAGTACCTAATGTGGACTAATCATTAGCAAAGTTTAAACAGTGACAAGCCCTTCTGTAGCTTTATGTGTATAGGTTGGGAATTGATACCAATACCCTCAGGGAGATTTGGTTTGCTATTGCTTAGTTCAATTACCCACATCTTAATTTATGTGTAATGGTCGGAAAGCAAATATGGGATCTCGGTTTTAGCCAGGGTGATTTCAATATGCAAACTACCTTTTATTTTTGTAAAGCATTGTTTTACATGATTGCTTGCTGTCTCAGGAAGAGGAGAGGAGAAGAATAGAATGTGCAACTTGAAAATGTAAAAAAAAAACCCCAACCAAAATGTTAAAAAATAGTTTTAACATGTAATTAGGAAAGAAGAAAATATTATATATTAATCTTGTAAAGGATAAGCCTGTAACAAAATAGATAATTGTTTGACCATTCTTGTAAAGGGGTAGATCCCTGAAACAGAATGAAATGAACAACAGAAAATACAAGAATATTTTGCTCTGGGTAGACAACATTCTATAATTTACTTGATTATTAATCAAAATATTTTTCAAGTTCTTAATATGTTCTTTGCACTGTATCAAGATTGGGGATAGGGATAAAAAGAAGGACAAAAAAGTTTTCTTTCCTTTTAAAAACTCTCCTTCTAATGATAGATTTCAACAATTATGGACTTAATAGGCATGTGTAGGATTTTTGGAAATTTACCTCAGAGGGAAGACACTAGTAGTTAAGGGGCAAGGAGGAGTCTGGGAAGAGGAAGAAGACAGAGAACGATCCCTTGGAGAATGTGAGATTTGAGTCAAATCTAGAAGGAAGCCATGAAAATCATGAAAACTAAGTTTTGGAGGTGAAGAAAATCCTTACTTGTTCTCAACCACTTATATAATCATTCTCTTCTTTACCTGTACATTTACTTTTACTCCTCCCTGGTCATTGCTTCTGATTCTCATCGTCGCCTTTGATAGCAATGGAAGCCAAGAAAGATAGGAGGGACAAAGAAGGGCCAACCAGAATCAGAGAGGGGCAGAAAATTGTAAGCTCAACAGATAAGTGGCCAGGCATTAGATGTCAGACAGAAAATGAAGCATTACTCTTGTGCTGTGACGAAGTAGAAAGAGCATTGGGTTGAGAATCAGGAGAGAGAAGATTGAAATTCTTCTGGGTTTTGCCTTCAATTATGTCCTAGGGCAAGTCATTTGTCTTCCTTTTCTGAAGTACTATTTTCCCATTTTACAAATGGGGAAAAAATATCCTCCATAAACAGCCTATCCTAAAAGTCTATATCTTTGTGATTCTAATATAATGGTCATTTTGTTTTCAGACTGACATATCAATATAAATATTATCTGAGTGTAACCTATACTCCCTTCAAACATGGGTCCCTAAACTTAGATCTAAGACATACTTTGGATTAGCATCTAATCAAAGTGACAGCATACAAGTCTACTAGTAATGTTTTTTTTTTTTAATAAACCAGAACAGAGAATGCATTAATTCAAAGCAAATTGATTGATTGTTTTTGTCCTTCATTCTGGGAGAAACCATGACATGTGGGAGGTGATCTATGACATGCTCATGAACTGGATGTGAGTGAAGGGGTGCTGTACTAAGCCACCAACCTCACTTTCTCCTCCAGAGCCATCTGGGTCCACTGGACTGATATGGATCAGGATAGCTGGAGGTGATCCTGAATGTGAAGCAATTCAGTTTAAAAGACTTGCCCAAGTTCTCACAGCTAAAAAGGATCAAGTATCTGAGGTCAAATTTGAACTCAGATCCTCTTGACTCCTGAACTGATGCTCTATCCACTGCATCACTTAGCTACTATTAATAGTAGTCAGTGAAAATGGAAAAACTTATCATTCTTATAAAAATTAAAAAAAAATAACCCACATATAAAATAAAAAGGAGACCTCTCTTTTTTTTACTTGCAAAGGGACACTCTTCTAATTTTCTATGAGAAAGAAGCAATAGAAACATGAGTCAGGAACACACAATCTAGATAACTAATTTCCTAAGAGATACCCTGATCTTTTCTAATCTTCAGTCCTACTTCACCAACATCCTCATGCCATTTTGAAGTTTATGCCCCAAAGACATCCCTAACTCAATATGTCTAAAACTAAACTCATTGTATTTCTCCCCAAACCCATGGCTCTTTTAAACTTGGGCAAGCATATCTGCATTCTTCCAGTCCCTCCAGGTTCACAATCCCCAATTCATTCTTCTGTCCTTATTTTCACTCAACTCTTATATACAATCAGGTGCTAAATATTGTTCTTCCCACCTTCACAGCATTTCTTTCCTGACTTCCCTTCACTCACAAAGCCCCTATCTTAGTTCAGGTCCTGATTTCCTTTCTCTGGAGTATTGAAGTAACTTTGTAATTGGTCCCACTATCTTTCCTCATGCCAACTCCACATAATTGCCCAAATGATTTTCTTAAAATTCTAATAAACTCAAGTGGCTCCCTATTACCATTAGAATTTGACCTTTAAAATCAGTCTTACAAACTGGCCCCAACCTAGTCTAATGACACATTATCCATGTTCATGTACCATTATGGTCCACAGTCGCACTAAATTTCCTGCTTTTCTTCACATATTTCTCACATCTGTTTCTTTGAATTGGCTACTCTCCATATTCAGAATATCCTTCCTCTCCAGCATTACTTCTCAGAAACTCTATCTCTTTGTAACTAAGACACCTCAAAAAGTACCTGACACCATAGTAGGTGCTTAAAGAATAGAAGTTGATTGATTGGTGATAGTTGAAATGCTTCTCCATCTCCAAATGTTGAGGCTTCTCTGAAGAGTGGCTGATGTCATCTACTGGGCTATTCTGCCTGCTAAGCTGAAAATTACTGATCTTATTGGACAGTCTGTTTTCTCTTCTATTCCACTATCTGAAACCTCAGTTCTTTATTGAACTGAGGGAAATTTCAGCTCTCTTGTGAATCACACCCAGAGAGTCAGAAAAAAATGCTCAGTACAAGGCAGTTAGGTCTTTTTTTTGAAATCTTTGATTCTGCCTCAGCAGTTGACCCCCAGGCTTATGTGCTACTTGGTTTGGGGAAAGAAAATACCTTTCAATTCCCATCATGTTCCTCTAGCTGATACTGGCCACAACAATTTTCTTGCAGTTTCACTTCAAGACTTCAGGAGCAGGGAGAGATTGAATCTTTATAGATATAACCAGATCTCTGTTCTTCATATACTAGTAAATACTCCTGGGATAACTAGGTGGCATGGGGAATTTGTTTCTGGCCTGGAGTCAGGAAGACTGAAAAATTTAGTATCTGTGTGGCCTTGGGCAAGTTCCTTAGTCCCATTTGCCTTAGTTTCCTCATCTGTAAAATGATTTGGAGAATAAAATGCCAACTATACCCATAGCTCTACCAAATGGAGTCAAAGAAAATTGGACACAACTGAAAACAACTAAGCAAACAAAGTAAATATTTTAAAAAATTATTATTAGGATATTTTTGTTTCTAAGACATTTTGGGACAAGAAAAGACACGTCTCTTTTTTATTACTCTCTCATTAAGATCTCTTTGAGATAGTCTTAATACAAACTTTTCCATACATTATTATATGATTGGTTTTTGACTAGATGATAGACTTTTAAATAAGTTTTAAAAGGAAGAACATTCAGGTGTGTTATCTTTTCAAAGTCATTCAGTTCAGCAAACATTTGCCAAGAACCTATTGTATAAAGAGTACCAAGCAAAGAAAGGGGAGTGAAGACCAGATATAACCCCAATCCTCATAGTATTTATGCTGTTAGTAGATTACTCTCTATGGTTCCTTGAAATTCAGCACCATCATACTTGGGAGTTTGGAAAACTAATAAACTCAAGAATTTTGAACTCAGACATTGATGTTTACTAGATGTCCCATAGTACCAATATGGGACATGCTCTTTACATGAAAGAATTGTGGGGCATTCTTCTTACCCTTCATCCTTAAGAGCAGATGTGTCCAGGAATCATATGGAGGAGAAGAACTAGACTAGGGATCAAAAGACAGAGGCCTGGTCCTGAAGACACTGAAATCTGGGACTTTCCATCTCCCTGACCCTAAGTTTCTTCCTCTATGAAATGAGAGATCTGGTTGATTCATCTCCAGGGACCCTTGTTGCAGTAGTTGCAGTAGATTTGGTACTGTCCTTTGAGCAGTAGTGGAGAATTTGCCCTTGGAACCTAAAGAATGATGTAGCTCTGTTCAGCATGCAGTTGACTGTAATTTGGGGCAATATTAGAATATCCAGAAAAGTTCCATAGCCCTCTTGGTTAGTCAGAAGTTTAATTACTTAATTTTCATGTCAAAATCTCATAATGAGTATGAACTAACCAATGAAAAATATAAATGTCAAAAACACATATTCTTATCATGTGGAGACAGAATTTGGTCACAATGCCAAAACAAATATTTCGTCTCAGGAAATTTATGACAATAAAAATGTCATCAGTATGCTCTGTGGTGTTTTACAGGCTGATTTATCCTCTGGTGAAAACGAAAGTCTAAGGCATTATGAGGAACTTCTATTATACTTTCAACAAAGAGGCTCTACACAACCTTTATCACATAATATTTTGGCAGCCATGCGGCAGACACCGGTGAAAATAATTGCACATAAAAACGGAACAAGATCTGCCAATGGCAAATTAATTGTTGCGCAATCTTTCCTTATGGTAAGTAGCTATATTATTCAGGTTCTAGGTTCCTTCTCAGACTTTGTGATTTCATTATATTTTTTTATCTTGTTATGTAGTGGCCTTGGGTGGTAAAAGCTCTGAACAATTCTAGATCTTGCAGATGATGTAATTGCTCTTTTCTTTCTTATCCATGTGTAAAATATTTCCTTGAGTAAAGAGTTATGAGAAAATAGAGGTAGGTTTTTTGTTTTGTTTTGCTTTTGTGGGACTTAAAGTATAGGGGTAAGGACAATGTGTTTTAGAACAGTTGGGTTGAAACTGGGAAAATATGTAATAATGTAAATAAAAATCCAATAAGATAAAAAATCATATTACATTTTAAAACTAACCCATTATACAGCCCACAAAGATTGTTATGTATTTATTAGTGGCCACCATTTCTATTTGAGTTTGACACTATTTTTATATGAAATAGACTGTGGAACTTGGGGCTTGGAATATCTGAATTCAATTCTGCCTTTGACATTTGTGAATTCTCTGACTGGACAAATTCCTTAATTGGCTTAAACCTCAATTTTCTTATCACTAAAATAGGGGTATCTTGAAGAATTGATTGTTAGATTGTTAGAAAGCTGAGATATTGGAGAAACATATATTATATATATATATGTATATATATCTAAATATATAATATACATGCATATGTATGTATTTTAAAGATTGAATAAAAATGGTATAGTAAAGATAGTTTTAGACATTTTAAAGGACTTTCAGTTAATTTTCATCCCTCAGAAGCAGAAACTCATTGATGTAGTCCTTTCCCCATCAAAGCCAGTCACAGCCCATCCATGTCTACTGACCATCCTGAATACTCTCAGTCATGTCTACCTATATATCTAATACAAGGGAATCCACCCATTGATGTTGGGGGTGAGTAGGATTTCCTCTAGCTCTTCTGACATGAGGTCCTAATGATCACCTACTATTTAGTTTTAATAAACTTCAGATATAAATAAATAAATTTGGTTGTCCTCTGTTTTTGGTATATGACTCACCCATTCCTTTTTCTGTTATACATCTCTTTGGTGATATTTATAACTCACTTTATGCATTTTTCACATGGAGATTTTTTCAAATAAAAACAGACCAACAGATCAATAATCAAGGTCCTTTCCTAGTAAAATCTCTTCTCTATGAAAGCACTGCATAAATTATAAAGCACAATGCTGAAGTAAGATTTTAAGCTTTATCTCCAGATACATCTGTCCTTCTGACTCCCCAGGATTTTTCTAGAAGAGCTAACTCTTCTGAACTAACTAAATCTCTCAAAATTGGGACCCCATATATAATTGTCTATCCAGATCATGAAGTATATCAGTAAAACTGGAACTCAGGTTTTCAACAACAAAAAACAGCAGTTCACCCATAATTAGTATATCATTATATTGGTTTCATAAGTATTTTTGTTGGAAGACAATGGCTGATTCTTTGTTCTCTCCCATGGGTTTCAAACTATGACTTGCCACCTCTGGGTTCAGTAATAATTAATCCCCTGGAGCACTTCATACTTTTCCAAGTGTAATCTAATTTAGATCCCACCAGAGACCAGTTAGCTTTCCGTAGAGAATGTGTTCTCCACCCATTGATGGCAGCCATTTCACAAAATACAGGAACTTTGTGACTGAAAGATGAAGATGAGAGTCTAAAAGTTGCCCACACAACTGATGGAGAAACAGCTCCAAGCATACAGCCTGGGGAAGGTGAATCAGGAGGCTTTAGGTTAGACAGCCCCTTGGGCACCTAATGTACTTTAAATGTTTGATCTCATTGCACTCTCTTAATGAGATATGGGAGGCATGATCCATAATCTCATATTTAAATATTAAGGATAGTACTAGATGGAAGCATAAGAGATCAAGAAAAGAATTGACTTTAGATTCTTCCTTGCAAAAAAAAAGGAATTCTCTTTGTAGTTGAACATAAATAATGTTTATTGGGAAGACACTGGTGCTCAGTAAACTAACAAAAGCCAAGGAACCAGAGGCTCACATGGCCTCATCTAGGCTCCATCACTGCCTGGTTTTGTGTCCTCAGGCAAACAATTTAACCTTCCTGCCCCCTTCTCCATTGTAAAATGAAGGTAATGACATTTATCATCCATTTTCCCAACAGCTTGGTCATGAAGGTTAACTAATCATTCATTTCAAAGCAGTTCTTACATAGGAAGTTCTATCGAAATGCTAAGCCACATTAGAAGAATGGCAATGAATGATATTTTTTTAGGTCTTACCACAAGGAAATACCTTGATTAGAAAATGTGATCCAATGTCCTATGTGTATGTATGGACTTATTATTAAAATGGATGGATGGAGGAATTGTCATAGGAGTATAAGATGAATGTCTTTGACAATACAGATTATATGTATGCATACACATATATTGTATATATATAGGCATATATTAACATATGAGTCTATATTCAACCTATATATTATAATGTATATTTATATAGATATATGAATGCCTATATATAAATCAATATATAGGTGTATGTGTGCATAGTCTATATTGTTTGCATCATATAAGCATATATATATATATATATAAATCTATACATATATGCCCATAAATAGATAAATATATACTTATCTATACCCCCATCCATATCAATATATACACATATATTACAAGTAATAAGTTATAGTTAGGAGAAGAGTTCCTAATGAATTGCTATATCAAACTGAAGAATGACTTTCTTCCTAGTGCAGTCACCATCCATGACACTACCCTACTTCCTAAGTTCTCACAATGTTCATTTTGCAGCTTCTTTCAGAATGCACAACCCAACTTGGTCTGACCAGAGCAGCTTCTAGACTCTATACATGGGATGGCACCACCATTCTTAACCTAAATGATTTAATTGTGTGGGCTGTGAATGACTTCTTGAAACACAAAGACTCTGGAGAAAAAAAAAATTTGCCGCCAGAGGAGAACAAAGACATGTCAGTTCAGAGTATAGAAGGTAAATCCAACATGGTGGAATTGAATTAACCCTGGAATGTGAATCAGGAAACTTGCATTTTAGCCTTGGGCACTGTCACTTGCTAGCTGTGTGAAGGTGAACAAGGGTACCTTCATTAGCCTTTCTGGGCCTCAGAATTCCACAACTCACAAATGATGGAGTTGAACTTGAAGACCCAGAAGGCTTTCCTCTACAATATTCTTTAATTCTAGATTTCAAAGTAATTGTCATTGGATTTCAGACTTGGAAGGGATCTTGTAACCCATCTCTTACAACTCCTTAATTAAAGATGAAGGGAGTTGTGGTCCCCAGAGGGGGGGGAACTGACTTGCTACAAGTAAGTCCGTTTCAACAGGTTTTTTTCTAATAATACTGATGCCTTCCTTCTGTTGATTGCCTCCAATTTATCCTAAATATATCTTATTTAGACACAGTTTACTTATTGTTTCTACCATTAGACTATGAACTCCTCAAGAACAAGGATTGCCTTTTGCCTTTCTATCCCCTGAGCTTATCACAATGCCAGACATTGTCATTCATTCATTCAGTCATTTCCAGCTTTTTATGACCCCAAGGAGCATGGCATGCCAGTCCCTTCTATCCTCCACTATCTCATGAAGTCTGTCCAAACTACCTAGTGTAGGAGATGCTCAATAAATGTTTGCCAACTGGCTTACTAGTTCCATTTATGGTCAATCACATACAAACCAAATGGGTGGTTTCATTTATTTACACTGATGCATTTCTTAAATCTCTTCCCTACCTATTCTCACTGCCATTACCCTAATAAAAAATCTCTTTACACTCCCATGGATTATTTTAATAGTCATAGAGGCCTTAACTCTTTGTCTACCTTTTACAATTCATCTTTCACATTGCTCCAGGCTAATATTTGTTATATCAAAATCTGGTTTTGTCATTCCTTGGTTCAAAACTCTTCTGTGGCTGCCT
This sequence comes from Macrotis lagotis, assembly GCF_037893015.1. Classification (NCBI taxonomy): domain Eukaryota; kingdom Metazoa; phylum Chordata; class Mammalia; order Peramelemorphia; family Peramelidae; genus Macrotis; species Macrotis lagotis. The sequence goes on along the minus strand of NC_133660.1, from coordinate 255,396,978 downwards.
ATTGCCTCCTAAATAAATAAATGAATGAATGACTGTCTGACTGACTGACTGAATAAATAAGCAGATGTATGAATGAATGAATGAATACATAAGGGGAATAAATAAAGGGATAGATAGACAAAAGACATATCTATTGGAGTAAACATAAATGTGTAGAATATAGGCATTATTGATGAAAATACATCATGTGTGAAGCAATAGATAATAGACTTTTTCATTCAATCATTGAATAAAATCAGTTCTATCAGAATGACGTTGACCACTGAGACTATGGATAGGTCACAGAAAGTCATCTAAAAAAGTCTTAACCTTTTGGCACGTAATTCCTGATTAAGAGTAGTAAGTTCTAATGGGAGGTTAGGTGTTATTTGCTTGCTCTCTGGCACATTTTTTGAGTATTTATATAAATAATATTTACAAAGAGACTCTTATCTAACATTTTATAAAATGCTAAATTTCTGATATTTTTTGTTGTTGTTACAAACTCAACTCCTTTTATAGTATGTCTTATTTTAAAAGAAAGGACAAAAAATAAAATTAATAAATATTTCTTTAATTTTTAATTAAAATAAACTTTTTGTTCTTTTTCTCAGATAAAAAAACAAACCAAGGGGAAATCAAGTCATCTCTACAATCCACGATGTCATCTCTACAATCCACGATGTCATCTCTACAATCCACGATGTCACCTCGTTTGCCTCCTTTCAATGCTTCTTTGCTTTCCCTCATTCTCAAAAATCCAATCGAAGTCTGGGTTTCAAGTGGGGAATCATTTATACCTCTGGATGGTAAGAGAAAGGGTGGGGAAGGGAATCAATTCCCCCTTTACTTTATGGAAAATGAATTAAATATGTGTCCATGTCAACCTAGTGCCACATTTATGCAAAGGATGAATAGTTGGGTCTATCAATTTATATGTGCAAGAGGATGGATGGCTTCATATCCCAGATGTGCCTTTTTTTCTTACGGGGATAGAATGTTTTGTCTGGGAAAATGTCTAATTTAGGTGATAAAGAGATTCTCTATATACAAGGCTGCGAATAATGGTATACATTGCAAAATAACAAATGAGTTTAATTCACCATGAGGAAGACCTGTCTGCACATCTTCATTTTTAAGAATTGCCCCCTTTAGGCAGTAGGTGGGTGTTTAAAAAACAAATGATTCCAAACCAGATTTCCATCACCACTGAATAGATTTGGGGACCAAGAGATGAAAGATGGCTTTTGCATATGCTGAATCTTTATAATAAAGCAGTGGTTCTATTTTTTCCTCTCTTTGATTCCACATGGATCTGCCTTAAGCTCTGTCATCTTTCAAAGGTGTTTCTTTTTGATGACCCTCACCTTTTAATTACTTGTCTCTAATTGGATCTATCTCATGGATTTCCAGGGGCATTACAAATTATTAGCTTTTGTGATAAATTGCTGTTGATAAGAGAATTTGAGATAAAGACCCTGAGTTTCTATGATTACAGCTTTGAAAAGATCAGAAAAACTTGAGAGAAAGAACTGGCTAGCGAAGGACAGAATTTTGGCTGATCTGGACATTATGAAACACAAAATGAGACAGTTAAAAGGTTGGTATAAAAAAATAATATGTTTTGTTGAATTCACAATATGACCTCAATTTATAGATTGATAATACCTAGATAGGTATTCAGCTAATGAACAATAGACAAAACACAGTTATAAAAGATGATATGAATCTCACAGCTAATGTCACATTTTTAAATATTGAGTTTAATAGTTTTATATTAAATTTTTATATTTAATGTATTTAATAGTCACAATATCAGATACCCTACCCATATTACAAACTCAATCTGTCCCAAATGAAATTTATCATCTTCCTCTTTTCTCTCCCACTTTTCTTCCCTTCATTCCCCCTCTTAACTTTTCTAATTCTTTCAGTGGTTATACCCAAAAGCTAACAAGTTACAATGAAGAGGGAGTTGGTCCTAGTGTCAAAGAATCTGAGTTCAAATACTGCCTCTGATGCTACTATCTATAAGATCTTGGGCAGATCACTTGAACTCACTGGGCCTCTATTTCCTAATTTGTAAAATGAGGTAAATTAAATGACCTTAGAGGTACTTTCTCACTGAAGTTCTATGATTTTTTCTTCCCTAATCAATGAGTTTTCCAGCCTTAAGCATCGTTACTTGACCATTTTCTTCACACTTTGACTCCATGGCCAGGGTTCTCTCCAATAACCACTCTGAAATCCCCAAGAAGAGATTCTTTCTTCTTTGAAACTATTTAACTGTTTGACCTTTCCTATGTATTTCTGATATTCTGACTTAAAGCTATGACTATATATGACTCATCCCTCTGCTGACTGTGGACAGACATAGGACATTTTTTTTTCATGATTGGGTCTCTGGGTTCTCATAGAAGGGTTTCCACATTTAAAGGTTGGGACTATACCTTTGAATGACCTCCTATCAGGGAATATCATCACCCACTTCATATCTCAACAGTCTCAAAGTTACCAGAAGGTTTGGAAGATGAAATGATTTGCTCAGGATTACATAGTCATTATATTTCAGAGACCAGAATTGAATCCATTTTCTAACTGCGATGTCAGCCTCTCTCCACTCTGCCATCATACATATCCATTGACTTTAATCTAACTAACATCTTCTTTGAGAGGCAGCATGGCAGAGTGGATAGCTTTGAAGGTAGGAAGACCTGGGTTTAAATACCGACTGATACATATTGACTCTCAGGCATTTCATTATAAATTGGAGAGTTGGTGGTGGACCTTGCATTAGATAGATTTTCATCTGGAATTTTTCTTTGGTGAAATCATAACTCCAATCCTTTATTTACTTTGGTTGGGGGGGAGAATGGTATTCCATGACCCACCTTATTTAAAGTTACTATGTCACTATACTGATTACATTATATTAATTGAAATGGGGTTGTGGATTGTGGAATCTCTCCTTTATATTTTATATGACATTTGGTGGGGGGAGAGACTAGTCTAGGACACGTGATCTTCCTAAAATTAATCCCTGAGCTTAAATTTCATTGTCTTTGACATTGGTGATTATCCTTAGATCTCTCTAGGGAGATTTCCTGAAAATGAAGGAAGTACTATCCCTCTAGTGCCAGAGAATTTAGAACCAGAAGGTACTATAACTATAGAAAGATCTTTCTTGTTGCCAGCAATTGTTTCAGAAAGGTTAAATATGTGATTTGCCCAACATCACAAATGTTTTTAAACCAAAATTTCTGTTTAAAATCCCCCCTATTTTACTTCTAATGAACTTTCCATCACATTATATCCTAAACTTTAAACATTCTCTAAATTATACCTCAATATAATTTGAAATATACCCCACATTGTTCTACTTTGATAAATATATAAACCATTGTACTGCAAAAAATATAATCCATGTTCACACTTTATACCTTCCCATATCCCAATAAAATCCATCACATTGCTCACTGATAAATGGTTGTTGTTGCTGATCAGTCATTTTTAAATCTTGTGTGACTCTTTGTGACCCCTTTCTGGGATTGTTTTTTGGCAAAGATACTGGAGTGGTTGTCCATTCCCTATATATTCTTGCCTCTTCATATTATCTATGTCCTTTAATATACTATGATTTGTCCCTAAAACATTACATACACAAATATAAACTCTGACATAGATATATTTATTTAGAGGAAATAATGAATATTCATATATACATACATAAAAAGATAGCTACCATAGCTAGAATTCACAAGAACACACAGACATCTATACTTCACCATACTTGATGGATAAGAGCTTGGGACAAAGATCCACAATTCCTCCCTGTTCAGTGTGCAATTAGAGCTAAATATAAGATAGGGGATTGATTGTTGGGTGAAAGTGAATGTGGATGAAATGAAATTATTAAAATTCCACCAGAGATCTGGTATTTACTATTTTTATGCTGATGTTATATTAGGGATGCTTCATAGCATTTAAAAATCACCCATGCTAGCAGTAGTCATCTTCTTAGTGGACCAAACCAGGTAGTTTCTCTGGTCCCTTTTCACCTCTATCCCTTAGAAACTTGGACCACACAGAGCCTAAGTACCAAACTAAGCTTAGAGAGGCTCATCAACCATCTGACCATGGAATGATGAAGTCTATTGTCCACATTAACTTTTATTTTTAATTTTTATTTTATAGGAAGTCTTTATTGATTCCAAAATTACTAGCTCTTTTCTCCCCCTACCTCCAAATTACCTTGCATTGACTTGCCATATAACTATTGTTTTTTCTGGGTAAAATATAAGCTACTTGAGAACTGCTTGGCAAACAGTAGGTGCTTAATAAATGTTGATTGATTGAGAGAAGGAAATACTTTTCATTTTATCTATAAGCCCTTTTTTTCTTTCCTATAACTTGAATTTCTTTCTCTCATTTGGAATCTCTTTAGTTCCTGATGGGTTCTAATTGCTGTAGTTATACCATAATGTTTGATTTGAAATGCTTCATCTAGTATGTGAGAACCCTTACATTTTATAATGGCCAAATTATTAGGAAATCAAAGGAATGTCCTTGAGAAGATGGAGGTATAAATAAAGTGGGGAAAAATAGTACATAGTACCTAAGACATACCAGGTAGCAACTGGTGACATAAATCCAAAATAAAAAGCCATTCTTACCCTCATGCAAATTATATTCTCATAGAGAGAGGTTGTCCACGTAGAGGAGTGGTGGTCAAATGAGAGAATTTTTGTGGAGAGGTTACAGAGATGATATAATGGAGACATCCTTCAGTGATTTTACCCTCTCTTCAGAAGTAATGGGATCATTGTTTTTATTACTGTTCCCTGGAATAGAATTGTGTGTGTGTGTGTGTGTGTGTGTGTGTGTGTGTGTGTGTAATGTGTGTTTGTGTGTGTGTGTGTGTATGTGTGAAGTTTGCTGTTCTCTGATGGATGCTGGCATGGATGGATGGATGGATGGATGGATGGATGCATAGATGGATTGTGACACATATGCTGGGGCCATCTAGAGAGAGAGAATGGTTTAGGTCAACAAGTGTTTCCTCTTTCTCTCACAGATTAGGATAGTCCCAATCCAGAGTAGAATTCCAGAATGTATTGGATTAGCTCCTATACAGATCCCATAGTCTCTCCTTATTTTAAATCATCAGGCTAAACTCATCTCAGTGGGAACACAAGAGAATCTCCCTAAGCACTCTGCTTACTACCCTATACTAAAAAATATTTTAGTAAAATTATCTTGTTTTGAGAATCATGAAAAGCCAGCTTTGGAACCAGAATGACCCAGGTTTAAATCCGACCTCTGAAGCATCCTGTATGTCTGACCCTGGGTAAGTCCCTGGCCCCAGGAAAACCTTTAAGACTATATGTTACAATGCCGACAAGAAGGGATCGAGTCTTAGGAGCTATCTGATAAAACTCATGGACTAAGGACTCTAACTAAACTTTCAAGAGACAGAACCCACAAAGGGACCCAGAGAGGCAGTTCTCCTACTCAAGGGAACCTGGAAAAGAGCAGAAAGGCTCTTCTCCCGGGTCGGAGGGGTGGCCAGCCAGAGCGAAAGAACTTTAGCCTCCTGGAGGCAGCCCCAGGGCTAGGGGGAGTCTCCTGAGCTACACCCTGGTGAGCACCGAGCACAAAGTGGGGGAACAGTGGGGGACCTCTGCCAGAGCCAGCACGTGTAGCCCAGCCCTCAGGGCACACAGGCAGCAGCCAGTAAGCAGGAGCCCTCAGGGCATGAGCCCATTGAGCTGAGGGAGGGGAGTGAAGAGAGACTGCCTAGCTCTGTCCTCTGCCCCTGGAACAAGACTCTGGGGCTCTGACCACATTCAGATCCTGATCCCAGTCTAGGGCCCCCCACCTCGGCCCCGTGGCAGAGGGGGGCGCTTATGGTCATTCACAGACCAGGAGGGAGGACAGAGCCTCACACACTAAGACTCTTGTGGGAGTGTACCAAAAGCTCAGGAAGCACCCCCAAACCAGGCCCAGGCTGGGGAAATGAGCAAGCAGAGAAACAAAAAGAAGACTACTGAGAAATATTTTGCAAATGAGACCAAGAAGGATCAAAATACTCACTTCTGAAGATGAGGAAGCACAAGCTCCTGCATCTAAAGACTCCAAGAAAAACAGAAATTGGGCTCAGGCTATGACAGAGCTCAAAAAGGACTTTGAAAATCAAATGAGGGAGTTGGAAGAAAAACTGGGGAAAGAAAGGAGAGAAATGCAGGAAAAACATGAAAATGAAGTCAGCAGCTTAGTCAAGGAAATCCAAAAAAATGCTGAAGAAAATAGCATGCTAAAAACCAGCTTAGGTCAAATGGATAAAACAGTTCAAAAAGTTATTGAGGAGAAGAATGCTTTAAAAAGCAAAATTGGCCAGATGGAAAAAGAGATAAGAAAACTCTCTGAGGAGAACAAATCCTTCAGACAAAGAATAGAATTCAGGGAGATTGGTGAATTTACCAGAAATCAGGAATCAATACTTCAAAACAAAAAAAATGAAAAATTAGAAGAAAATGTGAAATATCTCATTGAAAAAACAACTGATATGGAAAACAGACTTAGAAAAGATAATTTAAAAATTATTGGAATACCTGAAAGTCATGATCAGGAAAAGAGCCTTTACATCATTTTCAAAGAATTACAACAGGAAAATTGCCCTGATATTCTAGAAGCAGAGGGCAAAATAGAAATGGAGAGAATCCACTGATCCCCCCGAGAAAGAGATCCCCAAAAAACAACCCCTAGGAATATTATAGCCAAGTTCCAGAACTCCCAAGTCAAAGAGAAAATATTACAAGCAGCTGTGTAGAAGGACACAGTTCAAATATCGTGGAGCTGTAGTCAGGATCACACAGGACTTAGCAACAGCTACATTGGAAGCTTGTAGGGCTTGGAATACAAAATACTGGAAGGCAAAAGAGCTTAGAATGCAGCCAAGAATGAACTACCCAGCAAGGCTGAATGTTCTCTTCCAGGGAAAATGATGGACTTTCAATGAGCCAGGGGAATTTCAAATGTTCCTTTTGGAATGGCCAGAGCTGAACAGAAGGTTTGATCTTCAGATACAGGACTCAGGTGAAGCATGGAGATTGGAGGAGAGGGGGGAAATATGAGGGACTTAATGAGGATGAACTGCATGTATAGAAAAATGATACTGATAATATTCATATGAACCATCTCATTTAATAGAGCAGGTAGAGGGAGCTTTTATAGTTGAAGCAAAGGAGAAAGCTGAATTCGAAGATAAAATATGGTGTAAAAATGGAGTCAATAGAAAAAAAGGGAAATGGAATGGGAGAAAGAAAAAGGAGAGGGGGAATAGGCCAAGATATTTCACATAATAAGATTTTTTTTTATTGCAATGAGCTGTTGCAATCATATGGAAGGGGGGAGGCAAGGGGGAATGAGGGAACCTTTGCTCTCATCAGAGATGGCTAGGAGAGGAAACAGCAAATATACTCAATGGGGTATAGACATCTGGAGTAAGAAGGAGGAGGGAGCAGGGGGAAGGGGTGGGTATGTGAATAAAGGAGGAGAGGATGGACCATGGGGGGACAGTGGTCAGATATAACACATTTTCTTTTTTACTTCTTGCAAGGGGCTGGGATTGGAAGGCCTGCCCAGGACCATAGGGCCAGGTGGATTCTGGGACTAAGGGGTGGTATGGGGGCTCAGGGCTTCTTGGCCCCAGGACCAGGGAATCTGTCTGCTGCGTCACTCAGCGACCCTACAGCAGAGTCACAGTGAAAGGAGAGAGAAAATATAGTACATGGTGGTGGAGAAATAAGAAAGGAGGGAGTTGCGATCAGCAATGGCAACAGTGGAAAAATATGGAAGTAACTTTTGTGATGGACTTATCATAAAGAACGTGATCCACCCGTGACAGAGTTGCTGGTGTTGGAACAAAGACTTAAGCACATTTCTTGTTATTATTATTTAAGGGAGGGTGCAGGGCAAGTGGGGCTGGATGGCCTGCCTGGGGTCACATAGCAGGGTGATCTTTGGGTGTCTGGGGCCAGATTTGGACCCAGGTGCTCCTGGCTCAAGGGCCAATGCTCTGTCTGCCACCCAGCCACCCCTACGATTATTACTATTTTATTTTATTTTGGGTCTTTTTTTTTTCTTTTCTTCTTTTTGGTTTTAGCAGGGCAGTGGGGATCGGGTGGCTTGCATGTCACACGGCTGGGTGATTGTTGGGTTTACGAGGCTGGATATGGACTCAGGTGCTCGTGGCTCCAGGGCTGGTGCTTCGTCCATTGCGCCACCTGGCCATACCTACAATTATTACTATTATTTTTTTTTAATTTTATTTTTTTTTCTCTCCCCTTTACTTTTTTCACCCAAGCAAGTCTATCTATATTCATGGGGGGGGGTATTTTGTTTACTTGTAAACAAGAATATTTTGTTAATGTAAAAAAAACCATTTGTACAAAATGAGAATAAAAAATAAATTTAAAAAAAGACTATATGTTACAGAGGTGGTGTTCTTGGTGGAGGAAGTTGCTATATATACTAGGGATTGTTGGCCCTAAACAAGCAAAGAGCAAACAAATTATAGCCTTGTTCAAGAATCCTTAACCTGGGGTTTCATGGATACATTCTATTAGGGAATCTATGAAATTAAATGGGAAGAATATTACATCTTTTCTTTTCACTAACCTCTAACTGAAGTTTTGCACTTTCTTTGATTATGAAAGTCGGAGCAAACAAAATAAGGTTATAAACCCTGAAATAATGGGTAAAGAGCTCATTTGGAGTCAGAAAATTTGGGTTCAAATGCAATCTCTGACACTGGTTTTGTGACTATATATGTATATATATATATACATATATACATCATTTACCCTTTCCTACTCTTCATTTCTCATCTTTAAAAAGAGATCAATAATTCTTTTTGTATTACCTTCCTCGCTATGTTGTCAGGAATCATAATAACGATAATAGCAATAACAATAACTAATCTAGATATAGTTCTTGATGGTTTGCAGAGCGCCTTGCAAATATTGCCTCATTTTACCCCCCACAACCCTAGATAGTAGGTGCTATTTTCCTCATTTTACAGAGAAAGAAACTGAGGTGCAGAGGATCTAAATGACTTGCCTAGGGTCACACAACTAGTAAAAATCTGAGACTTTATCTAAAGTGCCAAGTTCAGATTTCTATCCCTATACTACCAAGCTGCCTCACTTGAGATTATGTGCAAAATACCTTGCAAAAGCTATATAAATGAGAATTATTGTTTTGTCTATCTCTAAGAAACCTTCAACACATTAATTCTTTTCCATTAACAACAGTAACCTTAGACAACTAAGAATAAACTTCACCTTTAGGTTTTATACAAAGCTCTCAGAAACCTCATTTCTTTGATCAAATACCTTTTTAAAGGAGCAAAGTAGATATTTGTAAAATGGAGAAAGAAGACATTTTAATACACTCATATAATATTTTATTTATCTCTTCTTATAGTTCCTTTGTTATGTGGCCCATTTTAAAAAATACAGACCTTTCTGCATCTTAAATCCTGGATAAACCATTTTTTAGCATCCAATATCACAGGGCAGGCGTTCTGTCTTCCCAGCTTCTTTGAGAACAAAGGGCAGAGAAAGGTGTCAGGAGCTAATCATGCTCCCGGGGTGTGATTAGATAGAAGCAAAAGGCTCCTATCTCTTGAGTTAATATTATTTTAGAAATGCTTAATCCCCAGGCCATGCAGCTAATTGTGGGGAAAAGCTTATTATTATAAAAGAACAAACCATATGTTCCCGGTCTAATGGAGGTGATGGTGACAATATAGGTCACCAGTGAATTCTCTCCAAGCAAATCACAGGGAAACTGGGCCATGGGTATTGGGCTCTAGAAAGGCACAGTCTTGGTCTGGCTAGGCAGCAGGAAGAGGTCTGTTTCTGACCATCTGAAAAACCTGAGCTGCAGCTTCATCTTCAAGATTCTCCCCAAACTGTCCAGCTCCATCTCCCCTTCTTTTGATGTAAGCTCCCCCTACATTGGGTCAGCTGCTATGGCTTGCACAAATACTGCCCTTTTCCTCCATACCTTTGGACTTTAAGGGTCCTTCCACTCTAAATTCTGTCATTCTCTAAGAAAGGAACAATAACCAATTTATTGGAAAGCAGTCAACCATGTCTCCTATCTTTGTTTACATGTATGAACAAATGATTGAAGGAAAACCCACTTATCAGGCAGGATATGGACTGGAAATATAAATGGAAAAGGAGCACAGTGACTAGCATAGGTCTAGCAAGTGCCTAATAATGGCCTTATCTGATCTAATATACCCCCAACTCTTGAGAAGTTCATATCCAGTAGTGAAAACAATTCTAGCCAGTTTAATTCTAGCTTGGTTCCAGAGTCACTGACTCCAAGGAATGCAGAGTCTAACTTGATTTCATCTCTTGTTTGCCCAAGGTGAATGAATCAGTGGGAAGTAGTAGAAGTCAGTGGGTCCTTTGTGCCATCTCGAAATGATCTGGTTTCTTTATTGTCTTGGAAAAGCAATTTTGCATAGAGATGAGAGCATTGGATTTGGAGTCAGAAACTACTTTTGAGGTTCAAATACTTTCTCTAGTTTTTACTAACCGAGTGATTATGGGCAAATCATATGATTTATTTGAGTCTTTGGTCATGGTTCAACTACAAAAGCATTATAGATGGGATCCAGTCTATCCTGGAATTCCCGTACTGAAAAAAATCTCAGATTCTTGATGTAATGTAATCTTCACTATGAACAGATGCCATATTGCTGGTCTTGGAGTCAAAAGACCTTAAGTTGGATACTGTGATCTGTTCCCCCCTGAGCAAATCACTTCTCTGTTCCTCAGCTTCAGTTTCCTCATCTGTTAAAACAACTGAGTACAACTGAGTTGAAGTCAATCACCTTACTTATGATCCATTGAGAGATAGATTGTCAAAAACTGCAAATCTACTGTGCAGATGATTAGAGTATTGAAAGACAGGGTAGTTGTTCCCACAGGTTAGTTGTGACAATGCTGTGATGATCAAAAAAAGCACCATATTGGTGTTATGCCCAGCTAGAGCACCATAGTGCCTCACTGATTTAGGAGGGAACCAATATGCATAAGACCAAGGACCCCCACATTATCCAGACTATCATAGATGTTCTTTTTCCTACATGATCAGGTCACAGGGTGATGATTATTCTGTAAAAAACAGTGAGAAAACTGTCTCTGCATAACATTTCTCTTACTATAATCAATATGATGCACATGTCATGCCACCATTCATTTGATGTCATAGACTTCTTTGATTATGAAGGACAAAAATAGCAAAAAAAAGAGCAAAAAAATAAACCGTACTTCTTAGGGTTATCATGAAGATCAAATGAAACCTTATTTGTGAAGCACTTTCCAAACTTTAAAATCATCCAAAAATGTTAAATGGTCATTATTTAGGGGTACTTGGGTCATTGAATCTAAACACAAATAAAAAGTCTGATTCATGTAAAATAGAAAAGTCTATACTTAATTGAAAACCTAAAATTTCTAAATTCTCTTTATAGGGCGACGAGTCTTTGAGGGTAAACCTGGGAAAATAATTTTCACCAATACTCCTAGTAGGCGCATGGTAGTCATGGGTAACTGGATGGAGCCCACTCAAGAGGAGAGAAAGTTGCTGAAGTATATAGTAAATGCCAAGGTATGTCAGATCTCCTACTTCTCTACCAACTTCTAAAACAAGGTTGAAATGATAAAAAAAAATGAATATTTGATCTTTCCTCCATGTCTGGTCAGTTAAGAGTGGTTATAAATTTGGCATTTGAAGGGTACCTAAATGGACGGACAACTGCAATTGAAGTGTGTTTTCTTTGAATGGGAACCACGAATCATGACCTTAGCAAAGATGAGAAAAATGCCCAGTGGATATGTACATAGGCAATTACACTGAGTACCTGAAAGATGAGTCTTAGGGCTTCATTGCTCATCACTCCTAAGGGCCTGTCTCAATATGTGAAAAGAGCAAAGAGTGAAAAACTAATTGCAATGGAGACATTCAGAAGTGGGAAAATCAGAAAGTGGTTTTATTCCATATGGTTAATCAGTCAGGGTTGCTGTTCATAAAAGAGGAGGGAAGAGAAAGGTCAGCTCTAGTGAAATGACTGGTGATGTGGATCTGGGAATTTCCCCCCAATGCTTTGGAGAAAGTTTCATCCAAGGATGCTGACCCTGTGTGAGAAGATTTCTCAAAGTTAGGAAATGGACAGGGAAGAACAGGTCAAGGATCTTGGGGTAATGACATCTCAGAAACAGGATTTCTTGAAAGGCCAAACGGGCTGAAGTACTGGCCAGAAGATGAGTGCACACATTGAATTACTGTGAGCTTATTAAAGATGAGTTGGAGCTCTGCCTATGAGCAATCCAGAATGGTGTGTGTCTGTGTAGCTGAAATGAAGCAAGTGAGGATCCGGGGCCTGACTCGCAGAACTCCTTAAGAGGGTTTTCAGATAATAGAAAGAAGTTTGTGATTCTGTTTGAAACACACATGAACTCACACACCTATCCACATAAACTAGATGTGAGTATATAGAGAAATATCTATTCAGAGAGTGAGGATGCGTGTTTAGAAAATCATCTCTGAGGGGCAGGCGGCTAGGTGGCGTAGTGGATAAAGCACCAGCCCTGGAGTCAGGAATACCTGGGTTCAAATCCGGTCTCAGACACTTAAAAATTACCTAGCTGTGTGACCTTGGGCAATCCACTTAACCCTGTTTGCCTTGCAAAAACCTAAAAAAAAATCATCTCTGTGATTTCCTCTTAATTTAATGAGCAGGCACTTCTATATGAATTAATGGCAAAGACAGCCTAGAACGGAATAGGGCATATAGTCTCTCTTTCTCTCTCTCCCTCTCTCTTTTTTCTTTGTCTTATATATGTATACATACACATAGGCACATATACTTATACAGTTACACATACTGAATAGTTGGGAAGAGCTGTATTCAAATCTTGCCTCACTTATTAGCTATGTGATCCCAGACAAGTCATTTAATCACTGTCTCAGTTTCGTATCTGTAAAATGTGAGAATTCATAGTATCTACCTCCCATGACAGTTGAGAGAATCAATGAGATCTTATTTTAAAGGGTTTTGAAAATCTTAAAATACTATAAAATATTATTTTGTGACCCAGGTTATTTCATTTGACTGAATGATTATTGATGGTAAACATGTTAATTCTCTGTTTGTTAACTCCCTTCCCACTCCCTTTCTTGATTCTTCACAGAATCTTCAGTCTTCCCCAAGCTAAGGTCATTAACGTGTTGGTCCTGATATTCTTCTCTCATTAGGCACACCTTTCTGAGGTCCAAAAGCAGCAGACCAAACGCAATTCTTCAGTTTCAACTAAAAAAACCAGCCTCTACATTCAACCCAACACAAAAAGAGTCTTGGCTTACCTCAATGGTCACGAAAATGAAGATGGTGTTTATGTCTGGGGCAGATCAGTTGCAGAGGTAAAATCAGTCTTAGAGAATATCTGCATCTCAACTTAGAGAGTTCTGCATCTCAAAGAATACAGACACAAATTGCCTTGGTTTTTTAGGACTTTTCCTCATAATACAAAAAATAAAAAATGATGCTAGGTACCAAAGAAGAAAGAGGATGCATGTGCCTATCTACTCCCTCAGTCACCCAGTTTCCCAGCTGGCTTTGTTTTCTCTCCCCATCTTTGAGGCATGTGATAGTTATAAGTCCCTTATAGCATTGTACTCTTGGTCTAAGGAATAGCAAGGGGCTAGTAGCATCCTTATTTCTAATAGGGAAGACAAAGGGAGTTGAAAATTTTTCCAGTGCCTTTTGTAATGGATTAGTCATGACTGAGTGAGGTAAGCAGAGATCTAGAAGGTGGTAGTCTTTCTTTGACATTATGGAGGTTGGGATTGGTCTATTGTTGTGGTGGTATCTATCATCTTGAATCGGGGTGGGGGTCTTAATCTGGGGTCCTGGAACTTGCTTTTTTATATTTTGATAACTATTTTTACATTTCATTTTCTTTAAATCCTCCATTTTCTTTTCTATGATAAGCAACAATATTCTGAGGAATCCATAGACTTCCCCCAGATAGCCAAAGGGGTCCACAGGGCTAAAAAAAATATAAAGAGAACAAGAATTCCTGTGCCGGCTATTTACCTGTTTTCTTTCAAGACTCAACTCAAGCATCATGTCTTAACATGAAATCTTTCCAGGTTTTCTTTGATTCTTGGTGTAACTCCTCTGCAAATGACCTTATATTAATTTTGTAGATATTCTAGAATTATAACTAAATTATATACCCACACAATACTATATATATATATACATATATTTATATATACTCTCTATATGGTATATGAAATAATAGACCATATAATATCTAATAATCAATATACAGTATATAGTAACATACTATATAATGTATATGATAATATGGCAGCCATAAAAGCTAGCACTCAGTTCCATTGTGAGAGAGAATTTCCCCAGGATACGGAAAGCGGTGTTCTCGGTGTATTCTGATCAGATCATAGCAAAAGAATCATGTTCAGTCCTGGGTGCCATATTACCGAACTAGAAGGTCTCCCATATGAGGGTGGTTAAGATGATAAGAAGTCCATCTCCTGTTGTTCTGAATCACATCAGTTCATTTGACCCAGGTGGCTCTGGAGAAGTAAGTGAGACTGGTGATTTTAATCCAATTCACTTGTGTGTCATGGCATCACTTCCTTGTGTCATGGTCTTCAAGAACAAAAGAAAAAATACGAGATGTCTAAAGACTCAGGCCTATGCAGGCCAATACGTTGAACTGTCACTGCAATAATTGGATTCAAATCTGTACCTTATTACGCCCTATTCATTTGACCTCAGGTAATTGATTTCCCCCATCCATGGTCCTTCCCTTCACTTGCACAGTGGGGATTTTGGACTGTACCATTTGTGAGGCTTATACACCATACTGCAAAAGAATTGGATGAAGGGACTTGGAATGTTTGGTAGAATTAATAAGAAAATTGTGGAAATGTGGTGGTTACCTTAATGTACTTGAAGCCATTTTTTTGTTAATAAACTCTGGAGGGTGGAACTAAGGACAGTGAGTGGAAGTTTTCTGAAAGTTCATTTTCTGATGTAACAAGATCCAAACAATCAGAGTTGCCTAGGGAAGTAGGAGGTCACAGGTGGGTGGTTTTTCAAAAAAAAGGTTCAAAGAGCCCTTGTGAGGTAGTTTATAGAGGAGATACAGGATCAGGAATGGGTGGGTCTAGATGTCCTTTGAGATGCCTTTCAACTCTGAAATCCTGTTATAACTATCAGTTGAGATTATTATTATCATTACTTTGGTCAGGGTCCTCCAGGGGGCAGAACCAAATTATAGCCCTTAGCCTCAAAGAATAGATTATATCATTCAAAAAATAATTAGAAAGATATACATAAAAATATAGACAGATTGGACATGAGTCAGGAAGACATGAGTTCAAATCTTGCCTCAGATAATACTAGCAGTGTGTGAAAAGTCATAAACTAAACCCAGTTATAATTTTTATGGGGAAGTTATGTAACTCAGTGGATAGAGTGTTAGACCTGGAGTCAGAAAAACTTGATTTTAGGATAAGTCATTTAACCCTGTTTGCCCCAGTTTCCTCATCTGTAAAATGATCTGGAGAAGAAAATAGCAAATCACAATAGTATCTCTGCCAAGAAAATCCTAAATTGGGTCACCAAGAGTCAAACACAACAAAAACTGAACAACAAAAAATAATTATTAAAAAAAGTCATCTGAGTGACCAACTGGTCTAACCAGTGCTCATTGCAGAATTCCTTGGGAGAAAGAGATCACTTGGATTTCAGGTAATGAGGGAAAAAATGCAGGAGGTGAGACTTAGTTGGTCCTTGAAGGATAGACAGGATTCCCAGGGACAGGCCAACTATGCCCAGTGAAACTGCTTGGCTAATATAGTTACAATGACATCTCTTTATAAGGAATGCTTATATTTCAGAGAAAATAGTAGAATGACTGGAGTGACATGGGCGTTCAAGGCACCAGATAGAGAAGAATCTAGAAAGATAACAAAAACCATATGGTAGAGAGTAGACTAAGGTAATCATTGATAAGAGTTTGAACAGTGGAAAGACATAATAAACAGTGTTATTTAGGAAGATAAGAATGACCAGGATATATAATACAGATTGATGACTGACTAATGCAGAAAGTTTTCATTCCAGATTTCATTTACTCCTTGAAATTTTTTTCATTATCATCTCAAATCTCTTCAGTTATGTCTCTATGATATATTTTAGGGGCCTTTTAGGGAACTGAACAAAATCCTTTGTGATAGTCATTCTTCATTCATTTGTTCATTAGGTAAGCATTTATCAAATGCCTATTTCAAGAAAGGTCTTGGAGATGCTTTGAGAATATTTTTCAAATTTGTGATTTCATCAGTTTTGGGAAAATATTGTGAAAACTCCCTTCCCCCAATGTCAAATGGCATGCCTCCAGTTTATAGTTTTTAGAAAATTGTTGGAAGCATTAAGGGATTATTGCCTGTAGTCACATAGTTAGTATATGTCAGAGACAAGGCTTCTTGACTCTAAACCTACTATCTATAATCTATTAAGCTACCTCTTTCTAGACTTTTATGATTCAGAGACAAGAACGATAAAACTGCCTACTCTCAAATATAATCTATTCAGGAATAATCCTGCTCCCCCATTTCTAAGCTAGGTTTCTAGTTTTTATCATTCATGAGCCCCACCAATGTTGCTACCCTTAATAATCATCTGTAGGTTGAATTATTTGTATATTAATATATATTTATATTATATTTATATTTAAACATATTAATGATGGATGGATGGATGGATGAATGGATGGATAGATAGAGGGATAGAGATAGATAAATAGATAGATAGATAGATAGATAGATAGATAGATAGATAGATAGATAGTTTATATAGGTCCTCATAGACTAGGAGAAGGGGGACATATGTAGAACGTATGTGTGGATGAGTGTAATTTCCAATTCCTGACCCTTTATGGCCAGTTCTTCCTAGCTGACATTCTTCCCTAGTACAAGGAGACATGTTCCTTGAAGCTGTCTCTTTCCTTGGGTGACTATCTTTCACCAACCATTTGATTTTGGTGTATCATTCTTGTTCTCAGCTATATTTATTGTGTGCTTCTGAATGGAACCAAAATGACACCCAAGGGCAAACAATGCTAACAGATAGGCTCCTGAGGAAGGAAGCAGTTGATTTTAGCTTGCAGTTACAGTCTACTATTGCTCTAGCATTTCAGTTGATATGGTCAGTGTGGAAAGGAAGAAAAATAAATTTTAAAAATTTCTTCTTCCTCCCTCTAATACTTCCCTTTCAGGGACTTGGCTCAATCCAGAATCCTTAATTTATGGACTTTGTCCTTCATGAATGAGTTGATTTACTGCTATATTGATTAACAGCGAGACTGACTGCTCTGTTTGTACATAGTGAGGTATGTCTAATTCAGGTAATCACAAGATGCTTCCTGTGTGACATCATCTGCCTTCCTCCAAAGGTCACAGAGCTTTATAATCTCTTTACATGAAGGACTCTTAGGTTTTTACGAAAACCTGATTTACTATGTTGATTTATTAAAGATATCTAGACCTTACGTAATTACAATAATTGATGTGGGACCTTCCCTTTCTTACAAAAAGACAGGAAAGACCTACCACATGTGAGGAGTCACTGGATAGGAAGAGTTTGAAGGAAGTGAGGATGAGGGGAAGTTGATCAATGGGATATGTTCCCGGGTGAGATTGGAAGATAGGGAATGACAAATTGCAAGAAAGTCTAAATCAAAAGGCTTTAAAGAAAGATGGAGAGATGATATCGAAGGGTGTTGTGGTGTAGTATGGGGGAGAAGATGGAACTAACAACCAACAGATGGTCTCTAACTGCTTGTTAAAATAGAAAGTAAGTTCCTCTCTTAAGATAGACAGAGTAAAGGGCAGAGTGTGAGAGGCTTGAGGAGGGGAGAGAATGTTTGGAATAGCTATCAAGGGGAGTGCAATTGAATTAATCATGGGGAAAATAGGAAGACTGTCATGATCAGTGAGGGCCAGATGAAATAAGAACATACACATTTATAGTGCACCTAATTGGCCCAATCATTTGAACTCTGCCAGCATTATTGAGCAGCTTTTTGGCAAGAATGAAGAAATCATATGGTGGAATAAGTTTCTGAGTTGAGAGTTTATCGAAGAATAATGATAAGAATGGAGTGGATGGAAGGTTGATCCTGCTTCACCATAGGATTAGCATTCTGAAGGGAAGCAAAATGAGGTTACAGCTGGCATGATGCACTAGGAGGGTAGGAAATTGTGGAGTGGCTGGTAGTCATGGAGAGGATAAAAATAGGCTTGGTAAGAGAGAAGCAAAGATGGAAAGATAAAAGAGGCTGTGACTGGAAAAAATCACAATTCAATATATTGGAGCTAGAACAGTTGTGGGTAACATGAGATCAGCCCTGTGTGTAGATGAGGTAGGGTGAAGGGAGGCTGTTCAGTGGCAGGACAGATGATAATGCCCAGTGGTCTGGATAGTAAGTAACCCAATTACTGGAGTGTAGAAGGAAGACAGGGCTGATGTACAGATACATCTTTACTGTCATTACAAATGCTAAAATTATTTCTATTTGGTGGTGGGAAAACTGGTGGCAAGAAGTTTCTTTTCCAGGTTGACAATATACATAATATGAATGTATCTGTATACTTTTATGTATATGTAGATATGTAAATGTGTAGATGTGATCATATAATTATATGATAATTTATTTTGTTTATTACCCATAGAATATTCAATAACCATGACTACTGAAGAGTCACAGACAGGGCCCAGCAGATATGGTTGCAGGGATCACTTCTCCATTGAGGTTGCTCCCCTGATTGATGGAATGTGAGTCAGACTGGACCAATGGCCAATGGCACAGTGGAAGATGCTATTTATGGGGTTCTTGGGGTCCTTAGTTGCAATTTCTATAATGCTTGAGGAGAAGTGTCTGTTTGCCTTCCTTGTGCGGTCTTCTGTCTTTATGTGGGTCCCTTCTCTGTTTCAGCTGGGATCCCTTGATGAGTAATCCAGATTTTTTCCTATTAAGTTAGACAATTTATATAAAAAAGAATAGACAAATAGGAAAAGTGAAGGGCTCTGATTTCACTAAAGGAAACTGGATGTTCAATAATACATTATCAAAACAAACCATCATCATCATTACCACCATCAAAAGCCTTTCATTGGTTTTCCCTTTACCTAATAAATAAAGATAAAATTCCTTAAATTGACATACCCTCTGCATTTTGGTTTCAACCAGTCTTTTTGGCTCCCTTTACTCCCTCCTTATGTTTTAGCCAAACTAGATGACATCTCATGTCCTCAACATGTTCATTTTATTATGTCTCTCCCATCTCTGTACCTTGCGTATGGTATTTGCCTAGAATGCCTCCCTCTGCCCACTTCTTACTCTTGAAATCCCTACTCTTTCTTTAAGTCTTAGCTCAACTCTCCTCAAATGACATTTTCCTTGATCCCACCCATTCACAGAAGGAAGTAATCTCTGACTCATCTGAAATCATAATATTATATAATCCTCTTAGAAACTTATGACAAATGGAATCATATAGTGGACAGAGCGTCAGCCATAGAGTCAAGAGCGTGTAGGTTCATATGCATTGATGTAGGGAACTCTCCTGACTGGAAAACTCCCTATGAAATAGCTAACTTTGTGAAATTTCAATAGGAATAGAGTCTTATACTTGAATGAGGAAAAAATATCAATTTCACAAATAAAAGGTGGAAGAGGCATGACTAGTCATCAGATTTTTTTTTCCCTTTAAAAATGATTTGGAATTTGTAGTAGACAAAGTTCAAAATGAGTCAGCAGGATTAAAAAAAAAGTGACCTTAAGCTACATTAGCAGAGGCCCAGCTTCCAGGAATCATGCCCCCCCCCCCAGACCTCATCATGGGGGGTCAATCCTGGACGTCATGATTTAAGACATTAATTATTAAATGGTAATGGATTTCAAGGAAGGCGAACAGAATGGTGAAGATCCTTGAATTTATATCATGTGAAAAACAGTTAAAGAAAGTGGGCATGATTACCTTATAGAAGGGAAGGCCCAGGGAATAAATACATTACAGTTGTTTTCAAATATTTCATATGGAAGAGAGAGAGGTCAGATTTGTTTTATTTCATCCCAGAGAGTAGAACAGGGAAGAATTTATGGAATTCCAACAAAGTCAAATAAAGGTCTGACATCAGGAAAAGCATCCTAACAATTAGAACTATCCCAAAGTCTATTGGGCTACCTTGAGTGGTGATGAGTTCCCTATCTTTGGGATTGCCACTTGCAGAATATATTATGATGGAGATTCCTTTTTGGAAACTATTGTACAAAAGGGCAATTGAGTTGCATTTCATCATTCAAATGTAGTGTTTCTATGATCTTGGAAGTCCCTATACAAATGAAATCACAGGTCCAGATTAAAAAACAAAAACAAAAACAAAAACAGAACATTTCAGAGGATCTTTTATTTATCCACATAACTGTCTTATTTCTACCTTTTGGAAGATAAAAACTTCAAGCAGTAAGAACAGATTCTTTTTTGCTCCCTTTTGCATCTTCCTAGAATAGTTCATTGTTCATTGTAACTTTTAATAATTATTTGCTGAATGAATGAATGATCCTTTCACCAAATGTATAAGAAATACAATAGAACCCATATTTCAGCATTTTTTCCTGTGCTTTTCTTTGTTTCATATAGCAAATCAAGCCAGGGCTTTCCAAAATTCTGGTTCCATTCCAGTTTGTTCTTTATCTTTCTCATGCAAGTGGAATTCAGCTGATGCAACAACTTTCTACCCACTCACCTTGGCTTTATCTTAGCCAAAATAACTCTTCTCTCCAGTTGGTGCCATCCCTTCCCAGGACACTAAAACAGCTCTGTCCTCTGAATACAGTAGCGAACTCTTCAAGTCCAAAGCTTTTCTCTGACTTATCATCATAGACTTTAGAGTTAGAGGAGATCATAGAGGTCATACCGTCTATCTCCCCACCCTCTGGCTCCCTCATTTTATAGATGTTGCATCTGAAGAACAGACAAGTTAGGCGACAAGTCTAAGGTTACGGGAGTAGTTAAGTCAAAAGCTGTTATTTCAAGCCAGGTCCTCAGATTCCCAAACCAGTGTTCTCTGCTGTCTGGCCAAGCTTTGTCTGGTCCAAGAGGAGTGATCTCTTCCTACGTCTATAGCCTCTCTCTGCCCACTTTGATGAGACTTCAATAGATCTGTGATCTTGTCAATGTGGGTATTCCCTTCAAGGGTGCAGATAACAACCTCTCTGTACCTTCTCATTCTCCTGACAATGACCACCAGCAGTCTTCCATGGGAAGGAGTGGGAGGAGAAGAGAGGACAAAGCATTCCCAGATCTCTTCCTATTGTATAGGTAACAGTACTGCCCATCAGTTGTCTTGCTATTTGAACAGACCACCTCATTGGCAGCTCATCTCCCTTTTCTCCTCATTCTTTTGTTTTTTAAATTCTCTTAATTTTTTAAAAGTTTTTTTTTCATTCTTTGCTAGCCATAGTCCATTCCAGGCTTTAGCACTTTCTGACACTATTATCATAATGTCTGTTCTTTTATAGTCATCCTCAATTTACCCATTTTAGACTTCATTTTCTATTTTTAAAAAAAAATGTAAACTGGTCACTGAGTTCCCTTTGTATTCATACCAGTCTCTTTACATAGCTTCCCCTTTCCTTCTGAATCAGAATTTATTCTTGGGTTTTTCCACATTTCTTAAAGCATCTTCCCTAGTGAATGATCACCTTCCTGTCCTATCCCTAAATTCTGAAATATGCACCTCCTGGGGTGAAGTGGAGACTGCATTCAAATCCTACTCACACATTTTTTAGCTTTCAGCCTCAGTTTCCTCATCTGTAAAATGTGAATAAGAATAATACTACCTTATCATAGAATTATTGTGAGGATCAAATGAGATAATACATGAAACAATTTGGAAGCCCTAAAGCACTATATATATATATATATATATATATATATATATATATATATATGCATAGATATAGATATATATATGTATACATATATATGTATGTATGTATCTCTCTATATATGTATGTGTTAGCTTTTTATTAGTTGAGCTAACAAAGAGTAGTAGAGAGAAAACTGACTTTGAAATCAGGAAGGCCTGGCTTCACATCTCACATAATACTATTTGTGGGACCTTTGATCAATACTAGACATCTCTTTTTTTTTATTTAGATTTTTCAAGGCAATGAGGTTAAGTGGCTTGCCCAAGGCCACACAGCTAGGTAATTATTAAGTGTCTGATGTCGGATTTGAACTCAGGTCCTCCTGACTCCAAAGCCGGTGCTCTATCCACTGTGCCACCTAGCCACCCCTAGACATCTCTCTTGGATTAATTTTCAGAAAAGGTGCAAACTTGCATTGGCAGAGGGCATTTCCTATCTAAGAATCTTTTTATATCAAGAAAGTCATAGGTCCAATTTCTTATCTTTTTCATTCTCTTGGTCCATTCTGGACTTTCTGAACTTCAAAACCATATAGTTTTTACTAGGAGCCTCCTTGTCCTGGACTAGCCTTCTACCCTGTAGTCTGTTCACCCAGAAATAATTCACTTCAAGGCCTGGCCCTCTTCTGCCAGTGTTGAGTTCCGCTTGGATTCTACATTTTGTGGAAGGGCCCAGGTCTTCTATTTCGAAGCCTGTCTCTGACTTTCCTGGGCTTCCAAACCATGCCTCGATGTTGGGGACTCCCTCCACTCCTCCCCTTCATTGAAGCTCCCCTTGGGTGTTGTCTTCACCTATTAGAATGTAAGTTCTAGGGCAGCTAGGTGGTGCAGTGGATAGAGCACCAGCCCTGGAGTCAGGAAGACCTGAGTTCAAATCCTGCCTCAGACACTTAATAATTACCTAGCCGTGTGGCCTTGGGCAAGCCACTTAACCCCATTGCCTTGCAAAAAAAAAACATACAAAAAAAAATGTAAGTTCCTTGAAGGCAGAGATTTTCTCTCTGCTTAGAATCTGACACATCATACTTGTTTCCTTCCTCTCCTTTTCCCCTTGTCTTTATCATCATCAAGGTTTCATGGCTAGTTCACCCCTAATCATCTGTCCCAAATGAAAATGTCTTAAAGTAGGTACCTGCCATTTTTCTCTGGCCCCCAGGGTCTCCTTATTTCTTGTGCTACTATATGTTATATCAGATGACTTCTGAGATTCTTTGATTTGTGGTTATAATCAGGTCAAAAATAGCAGTTCACCTCTTGACTTCCTCTACTTTTGAAGAATAATTGAGTCAAATCAAGAATTTATTAGCTGCTCCACTTTTAACAGAAAGAAAGCTCACCATTCTACAGACAGTTGAAATCTCCAATTACTACTCGCGTCTTGCCTAAAGTGGGGGGGGCACAGCTGTAAAAGGGGGAGTTAATGATATATTTAACACAGCAACTGTATATGACTTGCATTTTCTGGGATAAAGATTATTCCTGAAAATGGTTTTAAAATGATCATCTCTGAAATATTCGTATAACTGGTTGGACTTCATCTAATAATTTAAGGGGAAATGGAATGCATTCAGCAGAATCTCCACTTTGAATTAAAAACAATAATACAATGGAATGATGATATGTTCAATTTATAATTATATGCTTTAAAAGTAGATTTATAAAAGTGTCCCTGGTTATAAAATGTTAGAGCTGAAAGGTTTCTTAAATATCCCTTAGTCCAACTCGCTTATTTTATAGGTAAAGAAATCAAGGGGAAATGACTTGCCCAAGGTCATGTAGCTCCTTAGTGGCAAAGCAAGGACAAGCCCCTTTTTACTTGCAGTTCGGTCTTTCAGACTCTTGCACTGTATGATGCTGCCATTTTTTTTGTCTGAAGAAAAAAAAGCCAGATTCTTACCATGTTGTTTTCCTTGGGTTCATTTGTGGCAGCGATCCTGGGATTTGTTGATCTGGAAAAGTCTGTCATGTCAAAAAAAAAGTTTTAATCAATGTAGTTTTATTTTAAAGAACAATCTTAAAATTTAAGTTATATATCTTAAAATAACTGCCTTTGACACATCCAGGGAAAACTCCCAGGGCAGAATTGGTACCCATATTGAACCCTGAGTCTAACAGATACCTGTGGTGATTTTTGTACAGGGTTAGGGCAGGACTTGAATCAAGATCTTCCTGACTTCAAAGCTTCCTCTTATATCTTGGGAGAACTAGTGGTTCTCACATCACTGTGGTCAGGGATCCTCAGGGCTCCCTCAGATTATTTCAGGGGAAACACATGGTCAATATGATGCTTTAGTTTCTAATAAAGTTAATGCCAGGAGATAAAACCCAGATAACAAAAGCTCTTGGGGGGCGTAGTCATCAAAAATTTTGTAAAATGTAAAGAATACTGAAACTAAAAAGTTTGAGAATCATTGTCCCTAACCATACCGACTCATTTAATGATCAAGTAACATAAACACTTACTATGTGCCAGACCAATGAATGATGCATTGTAGTCCTCTGAGTCCTCTGAGAGACCATGTGCTTCTACACTGACCCTTGAGATGATAGGATGGTCCAAGTTTTTCTACAAGTTGGCTTTTATTTTACTTTGTCATTCATTTAATTAGGGTTTAGCAAGCCCTTCTTCTGTATTAATCCCTAGCCAGGCAATGGAGATACTCAGGAAGATGAAAACATGATCCCCACCTTCAGAGAGCTCGCATTCTAATGTGCAACAGGACATGGTTCCTCCATTTCTGTTCAAATGAGAGCACCTTGGTAAAGTGCTCTTCTGCACATTTAACACTTCATGGCCATCTCAGTTATCTTGCTTCTAACAATTATGATTTCTCCTTACCCTGACTTTGCTTTTTCCTTTCAGCTTCTGGATGCGTGCTCTCTACGCCTGAGGATGATGTTCCCAGCCAAGACCATGTACACACTGGATGGAAAGCCTTTGACATCTTGGAATGATATCAAGAAGGACATGGTCATTTGTGTTTCTGCTGGAAACCATTATATAAATTATAAAGGTATTCCAAGGTCTTAAATTTATCAGCTTTCAATTATCTCTTGGGAAACATTTATTTTTTCTTAACCTATAGAATACAAAAAACCTCCTGCCTTTTTAAGTCCCTCTATAGTGAACATTTTAACTCTTCTGCTTCCCCACCCCATCTCCCTAATATAACCACAGAGTCAATTAAATTTCCCCATAAATTAGAATCTTACTTCCATATACTTTGCTATAGTGAAGTATTCTGGGTAAGGCAAGTTACTTGTCGATCTCATCTAAGGAAGATTTCATCAAAGAAATGTCAAAAGGTCCATTTGATAAGGTAAACCCATATCCTAAATGCCAAAGGCAGTATCCTACACTTCTGGTGATTTAATATTGAATATTTTATTAATCAGAAATAGAACAGTTTTTAGACCACCCCCCCCTTATTATTAAGTCAATTTCTAGCCTAGGGTCATTGATTCAGAGTAGGAAGGAACCTTAGCAATCATGTAATCCAGCCCCTCAAAAACCAGCTAGTCCAAGATCACAGAGACTGCGAACTGCTGAGATTAGAACACCTCTGACTCCAGAGCCAACATTTGCCCCTTAATACCAGTCCGTCTTCACTTTTAGAACTGATTTTTTCACCTCTTATCTCATATCTTTCATAAGTAATGTAACCTGAAAATACTCTTCCTCTCTTGCTGATCTGACTGACAAACTCTTTAACTGTAGGCAACTGTATAATTTATCTGAGTCTCAGTTTCCTCATCTGTAAAGTAGAAAGACTAATATGGATTCGATAGACCTCACAGAGTTCTAAAGAAAATGATTTGTAAAGTGTTAAATCATTATGGATATGCTATTTATTCAGTCCCTTGATGAATTAAAAGCAAAATACTTTATGATATATATTTTATGTTACATATATACTTTGTATAAATGTGTTTTCTGATAAAGTAACAAAAACAAAAAACAACGAGAAAACCCAATTCAACAATGTGGTCTTCAGGGAATTCTCAGGAAAACTGGCAACACTTCAAAAGAGAAAAAAAATTCAACTGGAAAAAATATAAAGTCAATGACCTAGATAAGAAAAGGATTTCAGACTCTCTCAATCTGCAGACGAGAAAGGAGAAGGAAGCCCAAGAAGGTGAAGTGACTTGTCCCTAGCTCACACAGGGAGTAATAATCAGAGGTTGAATTTGAACCCAAGCCCTCTGACTTTCTTATAGTGTTCCTTTCTACCCTATGATGTAGTCAGGTTGAATGTATGTCATTACAAGGAAAATTTAATGTCTGGATATAATAGTAACAATACTAGACATTTTTCTTTAAAAACCATATATTTATATATAATATATAATCATAATTTATATAATGGAAAATTTCAAAGCTATAGTTATTGAAGATGATGGTGATGATGATGATAAGCAATAAGACTGTAAAAGGAACTAAAGACTTGAGTTGAAGAACATAGTTGAAAAATTCGTGATACAGAGTAGGGAAAGGGAAGGCATTATGGAAATCTGAGCACAAAAATACCAGCTCATCTTTTACTCTCTATTATCCTTAACCAACTCCTCTCTCCCATTTTCTGCTCACCATGTGACTGTATTGATTCTCTGCTTATCTTAATTCATAGGTTTTTCAGGGAATACAGTCATTCAGTACATAGTTTTGTCAAAGAGACCCAGAAATCCAAGGGACTGATTAGAGACCAGAGGCATGGGATCTTCCAGAGGGACCTGGCTCTAGGGCCTCCAAGCTCCAAGACTGGAAGTCACATTTATTTAACATCCCTTCTCTTATAATCTGGTTGATCTCAACAAAAATAAGAAGGTATCTGAGTCAGAGAGAGATAAAGACTGCCTTCTCATCAGTGCACATTGAGAGAATTACATAAAATAAGGAAGGCAAATATTAACTTCATTATCATTTATTCACTTGGTGGACAAAGGGACTCGGGGAAAGGTGATGTTGTCAGGTTGCTCTATTTTGGATCCATTATGAAGTACCATTACTGAGAATGAGTTTCCTTCCCTTTGGAGATTGCTTCCTAGGAGGATGGACTCTCAATATTTGTTCTCTAGATTTACATGAGAGCACAGAATATATTCTTGGTGGGATGTGGTACAATGTGGGTCTTGACATGGTGACTTTGTGGTCTGGAAGAATAAATGGATTTCCTCTCAGAAAGAGACAGACACACTGGTGGACCTCTATCTTATGTCAAAAAACATTCTTTTGACTTTACTTCAGAAGCTTATGATGGATGAGTTGTTGGGGTTTTTCCTATTTTATTTTTCTTCTTAAATTTCATGTTTCAATAGGTACATTTGACAGTACTCCTAAGAAGACAAACTGAGGTACTTAGAGTCTGTTATGTTGGGTTTTGGCTCTAATGCACACTGCATTTATGGGCATTGGGGGGTATTTAACTGTCAGGGAAGGCTTTCATTCCACGCATGACTTTCCTATGACATACTGGCTAGACTGCAGCAATGGAATTTTCTGCACTCGGCCATAACCTTTCTTTTTTTAGGTACCATAGTATGATGAGGGGAAGTTGAGGGATATAGAAATGAATGATGGAAAATTCACTCAGATGGCTTGAAAATGGATCTGATTTTGCAAAAACAATCATAGAGTGTTTGAATAACTTTTACTCCCCCAAACTTAGACACATCAAAATCAAAGCAAGTCATAAACAACTGTGAAGGAATGAATGCTATTTGGCTACATGATCTAGATAAGAACTCTTCCCACCAGCTGTTAGGATCTGTCTCTTTTTCTTAACTGGGGGACTTTCATAGACCTACTCTGGTATTGTTGAGTTTCATTTCTACTCAGTTTAGAGTTACCTGTAGTCTGTCCTGACTTCCCCTTCCCCCTCACTGCATGGGTTTCATGGTAAAACATACTCTAGTATGTAGAAATGTAAAAAAAGGGGAAATATATGTGATGAGATAGCCAAGAACCAAGAAAATCAACCTCTCAATTTTTCATCATGTCAAGGTCCAAAAAATGACTGGTGATGTGTTTTCTAAAATATTCTTTGCAGAAATAAAGCGTCAGGTGGCAATTCGTGCAAATTATGCCCAAGTCAGAAAACTGAAGGGGCCTCATGCCACACATATTGTGTCTACCACTGAGATGCCACAATCTAAGGTGGGTTTCTGTTCATTAATTCCTATCTGAGTCGCCATGCTCTGGGCCTGGTTTCATTATAATACTTGATATGTACACATTGACATACCTGCTGAGAGATAACGATTACAAATCGACCATAATTTCATGCAGCCTGTCTTAGAAGTTATTACCTTACACATTTTACATAGAGTGACATTTGATGCCTCAAATCTTTTCCTGGAAATTCAATAAAACTAGACTAAGTAATGCCGGTAAAATTACTATATTGAAGCTATTTTTTTCAAGGAAAAAAATGGCAACTACTAGTTAATACAAAAAGTTAATTCATTCTATTCAAGGGGAAAATGCTGTATTTTTGGAAAGCTTAGTGAGTTCATAAAACTCATGTCTTGTAGTCAGTGGAGTATAAATAGCATGTCAATAGACAAATTCTATTGTCAAAATCCTGTTTTCCTATCCCATATCCATGTTGACTTTGGAATCAGAGAACTTGAGTTTGAATTCTCCCTGTGCTTCTTACTACCTGGGTAACTGGGAGGGGGGGCATTTTAACATTCTTATTTATAAAGAAGAAGGAAGGTTTTACTAAATGAATTCTAAAATACTTTCCAATCTGATTAGATCATAGTCAACTTTTGTCTTCAAGGCTTAAAAGCCCAGTTTTCTTGAGTAACCAGATGTAGTTGAATGAAAATAAAGCTAGTCAGTGAATGCAACATAATCCATCTTTCCTTTTACCTCTATTCCTTGCACCCAACCTTACTCATAGCCTACTCAGGTATCTACTGGAACGAGACCATCAGACTGGAAGGAGACAAGTGTTACCTTTTCAGTGTGAGAATGCTACAAATCAGGCTTGATGCCTGTTTTGTTGATTGGCAAGACTTAAGGAAATCCATCCCATAGCTCTCACAATTGTAGAGCCTTCCTCCTCTTAATTATTTCCTATTAATCCTGTACATAGATGGTATATCCAGATTTGTTTGCTTGCTGTCTCTCCAGCTAGATTGTGAGCATCCTGAGAGGATGCCCAGGACTTAGCTTTGACTTATATAATTATAACTAATAGTCTAAAGGAAAAAAAATATTAATGCAGATTAAGTTTTAAAATGTGTTGGGCCAACTTCCCCTGTCCTTGCAGAGTCTGTTGTTCAGCATTTATGTATAGGCTGCTATGTGTGAACAAAAACCCTAGTATCATCCAAGGAAGAAATTTTGACTTCCCAAGGGCAGTGAAAAAGGACCATTGCTAATAGATGAATCAGAGAGCTCAGATTGAGAGGGCTACCTGACCTCAAATATGGAAAATAGGCAAAAAATAAGTCAAAGATATTTTTGCAAAGGAGGAGGGATGAGGGACAATGCCATCTTTTCCACCCCCAATTGCAAACCTGAATCAAAAAAATTTCATTATTTTTTTTTTCCCAACCTAAGGGGTAGCTCCCACCCTCACCCTTTAAAAAAAAAAAAAAGGCAATAGTGCCCTAAGGCAGAATACTGGGAGAATTAGTTTTTGGCTTCTGTTCATAGAGGAGAATTTCCTAGCAAATATTCTTCTTTCTTTCCTTTTTCTCCTTTGGAAGCACCTCATGGCCTTGCCTGAAAATAAATTGCAACCTAGCTAAGTGTGTACAGAATAGCTCAGCCAGGTCCATACCTCAATCCGCCACCTTAATGTGCTGCGGGAAGCAGTAGATCATTTCTCCTGAAGGGGGCTCATGGTAATCACTGCAAATGGCATGGTATTTACTCCCAGTTCTGCAAATCAGCAGGACTATATGAATAAATTCCAACTGCCAGAACCTGCTCCAGAAAGAAAATCACATTTAGGTGAAAATACACAAAACATCCCCATTAGCGGTGCTTTGCCCTTCTACGGACCTCTTTGGGTTGAGATTTCAAAGCTTCCTGAGTGTTTATTAAAGAAATTTTGCGACTTCAATGGGAGATTGATATTTAGCATTATCTTTATTTTTAGGGATGAGGTTGAAGCCAGGGCAGCTAAATAGATTCTTCTGCCAGTCACCTGGTCCTAAGGGTCACTATGTTAGCAACTCATCCTATAGGGCCATTTGATTTAAGTTTCCACATCTTCGTGAAGATTTTTTTTTTAAAAAAAATTATATATGTAGGGGGAAAAAAGAAATTTATCATACTGCCACCAAGGAAAAGTTGATTGGTTATGGAAATGGTCTAATTTCACCCTGGATCAAATGTGCAAATTTCTGTGAAAATCTGAGCTCTTACATGTGAATCCTCCTGAAGCGAAAATTGGTAATATCACACACAGCAATATAAGGCAACCAGAGACATAAGACAAAAGTCTCAACTGCATGTTTCTATTACTAGCAAATGGGATTTCAGATGCAATATAACAGTCATCAACACATCACATTTTGCTGGTGAGGTAGAGTTACTTCACAGACTCAAAGCTTGCCCGGAGTAGTACCATAGTTCAGAGCCACTTGTAAGCTAGCAAAAAAGAAAAAAAATCAGTTCCTGCTCCTTTTTTTATTTATTGATGTTCCTCTTTGGTTGATTTTTTTGTGTTACCCAGTAGCCAGTGCCAGAGTAGATGATATGAGCCCTGTTTGACTATCCTATATTTTTAATAAACCTAATAATTTCCTTTGGGGATATATTTATCACATTTGAATCAGTTCAAGATGTGTGCCCACATAAGATTTCAATATTTTCATATCAACTGGAAGCCATTTTATTTATTAAAGTAGACTGCCTTTTCCCGGGCCTTTTCAGAGAAATTTATAGCCTGCCATGTAAAAATACTGGTAAGGTGTTCCAGATGCAAATCAACCCAGCAGTATCTGGAAGATGTTGTCCCCGGGGGAACCCTATTTTATTGCCTACTTTGTGACTCTGTTTTCTGATTCAATGTGGGGACACATAGTTGCCACAAAAATGTGGTCATTCCCAAAGGGGTAACTCTTGATATACCCACAGTCAAATCCCAACAAGCTATCCGGTTGAAAAGGTTTGTAAATGAGAGATATTTCATTATTACACCTATTTCAGTTCCAAAAGTTGATGAATGGAGAACATTATCCAAAAGTGCAAAGGAAAATTTGTGGCTTCAAGGGTTACTCCCAAAGTTGGCTTTGAGATAAAAAATTGACCCACTATTTTTGTGTGTGTGTTCAAACGACCCATAAATACTTTTTGTGGCTTTTTAAATAACAGATTCAGGTTTCTTCTTCTGCAGAGAAAACAAAATTCACTTAGAAATCAATGCCGGCAGCCAGCCTAGCCTTTCTGAGCTAACCAATAATAATGGTCTGCTTGCAACTGCTCATTGAGAGAAATTGGATTTCCCTGAGACAGCAAATTTCTTTAGTATAATTTGGAGGGGAGTGATCAATAAGAGTAATGAGTTCACATTGTTCTAGATTATGAAAGAAATCAGATGCAAGGTTACTTATTAATGGGGAGTTCCGGCAGGTAGCAATGGGGACTGTCAGTTTTTCTTTTTGGAAATTTCAGACAAATAGGTCACCCTCAGTCCTGTCTCTATACACATCATCTTATTTCAAAGGCTGGTCTCTGTTTTCTACGAACTAGAATTTGACATAAAAGGGAATCATTTGCAGCAGGAAGCTTTGCGTTAGGCAGCCACAAGGCAACATCATCCAAGACCACTTAGCAGGGGGCTCTTGTGGGTGAAGCCATTGTTGACAGGTGTTTCTGATGAATATTTCCTGCTCGCTAAGACATTTTTCTAATCTTAGGAGCTTCTAATATGAAACTACTATCAATGAGCTATCTGCCTAACCATTCATAGGAATACAAAGTCATGGAGAGAAAATTGGTGCCCATATATATGCCATGATGTATCCCTACTGAATAGGAAGAAGGAAAACAAGCTATTTATAAATCCAGCCAAGATATCAGGGTCATCACTGTGATACTTCTTTGTATTTGCCAGCCCTCATATTTCCATATTTAAAGATCCATGATTTTAATCATTCAGGTAATCCTTGCACAAGGCAACCAACCTCTCCTTGACCTAGTAGGCAGCTAGAGGTGAAGTGGATAGAGCCTGGAGTCAGGTAGATATGAGTTCCATTTGACCTCAGACACTTACTAGCTCTATAACCCTGGGAAAGTCACAGAACCACTATCTGCCTCAGTTTCCTCATTTGTAAAATGGGAATAATAATAGCTGTTGTAAGGGGGGAAATGGGGTAATATTTGTAAAAAGCTCTGCAAATCATAAGATTCTTATATCAATACTAGCAATGATGATGAGTTGCTATGATAAACTTCAGATTTTCTATAAATTTAGCTGGACTGATTTCAGAAAATTGGCAAGTAGGGGTGGCTAGGTGGCGCAGTGGATAGAGCACCAGCCCAGGAGTCAGGAGTACTTGGGTTCAAATCCGGCCTCAGACACTTAATATTTACCTAGCTGTGTGGCCTTGGGCAAGCCACTTAACCCCATTTGCCTTGCAAAAGCCTAAAAAAAAAAACTTGGCAAGAAGTTAATGGCTGGGTCAACTCAAAACCTTCCCAACCAGGGGTCCAGATGCCTTGAGGTCTAATATAACAGATCCCTTGGTGAACCAGTCTGTGATGGTTTGTGTTCCAAGGTCATCAGAATTTTTGTCCTTGCTAGTATTTGAGAGGCAATATGTTGGAGTGGGTAGAATGACAGCTGAGTCCAAACCTTCCCTGAAACTTGTCTCTGGACAGCTCATTTCAAGACAGTTGAATTCAATGACCACCAAAGTCCCTTCTGGCTTTAAAGCTAAGGTCCTGTGATCTCTCTCAGACCACTTTCTCATCAAGGCTTTCTGTGTGGGGGAAGGAGCAGAGTTGGTGCCAAGAAATATTGTTTTGGTTCAGGGCTAAAAAGTCAAAGTTTGCCATAAAGTCCTAAGCAGTTTTGCTCTTCTGTGACAATGAAGGACAGGGACCAAGCAGTAGAAGCTCAGGGCTGCTCGGTGTGAAGTGGTAAAGCTTCTTAAGATAATTAAACTTCCTTCCGATGGTGACAAAGTTTTTCTCTTTTAAAGGTCATAAAAACCATATAATGCCAGTACAGTGCTATCTGCAGAATTAATTTCCACTAAGGATGATAATAATTTTGAGGGTGAGAAAAACAATCAGCTTGATTTGTGTGTGTTTTTTCTACCCAAAGGTAGAGAAGCTCATAACAAGGTCAAATTTCCATGTCCTCCACCATAGTCACTCTTGCTCTCTTTGGGGAGTTGTTCTCTTTTTAGCTTCTAAAACCGCCTTGTTTGTCTTCCCCATATGGGCTCCTAGACTGGTTAATATGTAAACCCAGTATGCTGAAGAGGCATGTCTTATCGGGGTGATCTTCTAGGAGCACAGATTACTTTTCCCATCAAGACTGGCCTTGCCATTACAAATGGCTGAAAGATATGAAGTCCTTAAATCACAGTGGCTCTTGGGAAAAAAAAATGAATTTTCAGGATACTTGCCCTCCTTCTTCCACCTTGTCCTATGTTGGGCAATTGGCAATGCTCCTATACTGTTCATTCTCAATTGAAATGAATTCATCTAAATATTGAATTAGATGCCTTTCATTTTGTTCATGTTAATTCCCCTCTCTTTGGTCTCAGTTTACTTATCTTTAAAATGATGGGGCTGAGCTAAACGATCTTTAAGATCTTCCTAGCATTAACATTCTATATTCTGTATACTAAAATCTCTCTTCCATTTTTAGATAATCTGCAATTACAGTTTTTTGTTGATATTTCCTATATTCTTGGAATTTATTATGTCTTTTAACAAGGCTTCTTTAATTTATCATTCAGTCCAATGAAGGAGTTTTTAATCTTAAGACTGTACATCAATTTATTTTGAATAAGTATATTTCACTATCAATGATTTCCTTTATAATGCTGTGCATTTGATTTTATATATTTGCAAACATTATCCTGAGAAGAGATTCATAGACTTCATCAGATAGCCGAAAGAGGTCATGCCATCAAAAAGGCTAAGAACCCTTTGGCTAGCAAACTAAGCTCTTTTTTAGTTCAACCATAGTTCTTGACAAATAATAGCAAGGGAGAACATAATGGAGAACCGCCTTGTCTTGGAATCAGAAAGCCCTCAGGTCAAAACCTATCTTTCACCAGTGACTGTATAGCTTTTGGCAAGAGAGAGCATTCGAGATAATTCAAGATAATTCTATTAATCACTCAACAGTCGTTTATTAGGAGGCCTATTATGTACTAGATATTGGTAATATAAAGCCAAAAAAAATGAGATTTAGATCCGTATCAATGGAGGGAGTTTCCATTAAGGAATTAGTGAAGCCTAGGAAATCTCAGACTTTCCCTCCCCCTCTTAAAAATCCCCAAGAGAACTAAAACCAAAGACATTCTAACAGTGGAGGATCTCCAACAATTCTCATTTCAGAATAAAGCTTTCCATGTTAGACAGTGCATAATTTGGACTCCACTTGGCCCACATATATATAGTATCTGCCTTGGATGGAAGGTCCACAAACATATAGTCACCCCTCTTCAGAAGTGAGAGAATATATGTGTCCGAGAAGAGAGAGCCCCCTCTGTGAACCGCATGCCCCCTGGTACAGGCAAACGAGAGAAAGATAAATGGTATCCTGTGGGGCCATCTGAATTTTTCATATTAAATTAATCCCACAATATCCCCAGATTCTTCATTTCATAAATCACAAAATAAAATCTACTCCCTCACAGGCTGTATTCTTTGTGATTCTGGTATGTGGTGTCATACATAATCTGAAAGCATTCAAACATTTTTTCCAAAACAGTCATCACTTTTTGGCATCAGAGTTCTGTGGTGTAGCATCTGCTGCCAAAGACCACATGTGCTTGGAATTCAGCCAATGTAGGTGATTTCCAAATAGGAGTCTCTTTATACACCCCATTGCAGGAGGATACTGGAACCAGGAGGCAGGACCTCAACACATGATCGGGACTCTTCTAAGGCTGACCAAGGCAGTGGATGATATTAGGTAGCCAGCCTGCCACTTGGGGTTTGAGTCTGGTATGAAATGAGACACCCAACAATCCATCTAACATAGCAGATTTACTTAGCAATAGCAGAGGAAGGTCACTGAGAGCAGGCAAAGGATGTTAGGCTGAAGACACAAAGTTGATTCCATTGAGCATAGCCTCCCCACCTCTGTGTTATCCACAGAGGTCTGCAGACAAGCCTCAGGGTCCAGTTGGAGCTCCTCATGAAATTTTAAAAGTATTATTAAAGTTTTATTTTTTTAATCAACAAAACATATTTTATCTCCTTTGGACCCTCTTCCTCACTGGAAGAAAGAAAAAAAAATTCCTTGTAACAAATATACACAGTTACTCAAAACATCGTCACTGTTTAAAAAAGTCTCATTCTTCACCCTAAATATACCACCTCTTAGGAGAAGGATAGTATCATCATAAACTATATGGGATCATGAATGGTCACACAATGTTGAAGTCCAAATTAATTAATCAAGTTTCTCAAAGTTCCAAAGCTAAGAATTTTCAGAATTGAGATTTGAACCCAGATCCTCCAGTTCCAAAATGCTGTCTTAGGAGATGAATAGTAGTATTATCATAAACAATTTGGGATCATGAATGATCACACAATATTGAAGTGCAAATTAATCAAGTTTCCCAAAGTCTCATAACTAAGAATCTAAAGAGCTGAGATTTAAACCCAGATCCTCTGACTCCATCCAAATGCTCTTTTTTCCACAATGCATTGAAATATAACTAGAGCTTGAAATTTATTCTTATTCCCATCTATTTAGCTCTCATGGATTATTCCTTTGATTCCATTCCATTGATTAGGTTGTTGAGTCTCTCTGAGGCCTGATTCTGGCACTTGTGACAGCTAGCATTCCCAGAGTTGTAGGGTAGGTAGAAGCCCACTAGTAGAAATATTGCCCCTAGCTCTAGCAATCAGGGTAGGGGGAAAGGAGAGGGAACAAACATTTATTAAGTGCCAGTGACTCTGCTAATTACATTTTACAAGGATCGTCACAACCAATCTGCACTGTACATGCTGTCCGAATCCTACTTCTGATACTTATTAACTACTTAAATTTGATCAAATCCCATAACTAATCTAAAACTCGTTTGTTCAGTCATTCAGTCCTCTCCAACTATTTGTGACCCCATATGGGTTTTCTTGGCAAAGATACTTGCCATTTCCTTTTCTAGTGAATTATGGCAGACACAAGTTAAGGGACTTGTCCAGAGTCACACAGTTAGTGAGTATCTGAGTGTCTGAACTCAGGTCCTGCACTCTTTCTACTGAGCCACCTAGCTGCTTTTTCAAGACTTAAAAGTTTATTAAGTTTATTAACCCATAAAATCAGGTTAATGCTACCTGCATTGCCTACTTTAGATGGTGGTTATGAGGCTTAAGCAAAATAATCTAAATGAATCATTTTGTAAATTTAAAGAAACTTTGTAAATGACAGTTATTGTTGCCATATCAGGCACTTTTTCTGTAATTCCATCCTCTTTATTTTCACAGAATTACAGAATTTTATCTCTGGTTTTAGAGATCATCAATTATAATCCTGTTAGTTTCACAGCTGAGAAAACTGAAACCACAAAAAGATGACCAAGCATATGAAAACAGCTACTGTATCTTTAACCGATTCCCTTTATCCCAAGAAGGAAAATATGACAGCATGTTTTTTTTTTTTTTACAAAAATCAGAAACCCACCAACACATACACACTCTAAAGAAAACCTTAAGTAGAGCTACCTTACCATTAGGTGATAACAACTTTCCTTTTCTCTCTCTTTTTATGACTTTCTTTTTCCTGCTAACACTAAAGTCCGATATTAATGGAAAACCCATTAAAAAAAAACCTATTATCCTATGAAGGAAAAGTGAATGCACTCAAGTGTAAAAGGAAGACTTATCGATCAATTTTCCGTTGAACCTTGCTTGTCTGACACTTTGCAGTTGAGGAATGTGTTTTTATTGCCTGGCCAGATAGTTCAGATTTCCGGTCAGTCTTGGTAAAGACCCCTTTTATAACATTGATAAAATTTTATCACAGAGCTATGAAAACAAAATTAGATTTCATAACTCACACCAGACCTTGAAGGAACTGTCTCGATAAATTTCACAAATCTTATCAAGCTTAATGTATCAGTTCTGATGAATTTGTTTTTTTAATTTAATAGTGACTATTATTGAATTTGGTTTTTTTTCCCCTTCACAGGGAAAGAATTTGTTCGTCCACTTCAGAACTAATGATGACAATTGAGAAGCCATTTTTAAAAAAAGAATGAAGACAACCTGAATTAAGAGGAATACAATTCTCCAAACTAAATCTGGACATTTAAAGAAAGTTCCAAATTGGTCACAAAAGTACATTGTGTTTTTCCCCAATTTTGGGAAAATTGCTTCCTTTTGTTTAGAAAACTGTATTGTCATTTGGCAGTGAGGTATAACCCATATACAAGAGGAGACAGGTACTTGCCAACATAGGGCTCATTGTGAAGAAAGATCAAGATAGTCACTGGCTCTGCAGGAGCTGGTATCTAGGATCAATCCCCAAGAAGGAGTGGGAGGGCTAACCAGGGAGGGGTTCCCTATTCTTGCTGTTCTCCTTCTGCGATCTCAGTAATGTCCATGGGTCCCCTTAAAAACTCAGGGTGGAAGGATTGACTCTTTACTTCTTTGTTCACTGTACACCTGCCCGTCTTAGTCAATTAGCCTCTGAGTATACCTAAGCCTCAAGAAGGTGCCTTTTAGCAATCAAGGCAATGTAGTGGGATAGATACCTGCTTTCCCAAGCTAACAGAACATGGTAGAAAGGTTGACTGTAGAGCCAGGGAGCCTATCATTGGGCCATACAGGTTTCTATTAACTACATTTGATTTAATAGTGGGTCTACTTGGTCTCCTCTTACCTATCTTCAGCTTTGTTCTTGCAAAGCAGTCATCTTGTTTCAGCAATCATATTGGCATCTATGATTTGTTTTTGTTATTTTTAGACGAACCATCTCCCTCCTGCCACTTATCCCCATCAACAGTCCTTGCTCTCTCCAACCAGCTAACTTGTGGGGAAAAAATATTGTGAACTCCAGTCCATTCCAGATTTCTTGATATTCCAGGGAAATAATTAAATGGGCACATGGTCAACTGAATATATTAGCACTCTATATAACTCCTTCTACCTCAAGAACCCAAGAAGTATCCCTTTCTTTTTAAGGTATTGTTTACTTGAAAAATGTATGAACTGTTTGTTATTTTTAGGTTATTTTTGATGTTTATTTATGCCCCCCCATCATCCCTTTCTCTTTCTTCTTTTTTTCTTCCCTTCTTCTTCCTCTTCCCCTTCCCCTCAGTACTTTCTTTCTTTTTCCTTCCCTTCTCTTCCCTTTCCTCTCCTTCACACACACACACACACACACACACACACACACACACACACACACACACACACAGACATTGCAAACTGACCTATTCACCAACTTCTGTGCCAAACCAAGATTTCTTACATCAGGAAAGACCCACTTTACTCTCCCCCTTACCTATCCTTTGCGACTTAGTGATATTCTATCCATCTTTCAAAATCCAAATCAAGCGATCTCTAATTAAGATGACAGGCTCAAGATTATTGAGGAACTCAGACCCACTCTTTCCTTCCCTTCCTTTCCTTTTCCTTCCCTTTTCTTTCTTTCATAACCCTGAGAAGTTTGTACACACTCAGAAAAAAAAATAATTAGGTAGCAAGAATGAGCAGTCAAGTCTGCAAGCCTGCAAGTCTCTTTACTGTGATTTATGCCAATGATAGAAAATTTAGGGGATCTCAGTAGAAGAGATCTGCCGTAATAGAAATTTTAGCAAGATTTAATGGAAGGATATGAAATGTTTTACCGAAATTAATTTTAGTAACTTTTATGCGACTCCTCTATGAAATGAAGATAAAAGAAAGATGTTCTTGGACTGGTGTATTTTCATGAGAGGGAATTCACCTCGACACTTTGGGGGCCCATAATTTCAACATTGTAGTTCTTCTTTGCACTAAAGCAGATGAGAACTCCACCAACACATCAGTTGATGGTCTTCATGAGTTGTGGTCAAATGTTTATCACCTATGGTTAATATTAATAGGTGGAAAGCCTCTCTGAACAATAATAATATTTGATTGTCATTTGGTAGGAAAGCAGTCTGTCCAGAAGTTTCTTCTCAAAATTTCTTCAGCAGGAAGTAATATAACAGATTTTTATGCTATGTGGATCTATGCCTGAAGAGCTGGAGTTACCTTCCTGCTGTGAGATAAGTTCACAAGAGGACTTTAGTGGAGAACGGTTGGTTATGTGCTTCAAAATTGGGGATCCAGCTAGGTGGCAAAGTGAATAGAGCACCAGGCCTGGATGCAGGAAGACCTGAGTCCAAATCTGACTTTAGATACTTTCTAGCTTTATGACCTTAGGCAGGTCACTCAACCTTGTTTGCCTCAGTTCCCTTATTTGTAAAATGAATTGGAGAAGGAAATGGCAAACCCCTTTGCCAAGAAAAACCCAAATGGAATCAGAGGTGGATACAACTGAACAACAAAAAATGGACCCACGTGAAGTAAGTCTCATCATATGAGAAGTAAGGTGGTATAGTGGAATGAACACTACTGTGGGAATCTAGAAATTTTGATTCTAATCCTGTATTTGATTTTACCTAGGTGTGTGACATAATTATGTTGGGTAAGATCCTGAAAAATCTCTTTTCCCTTCTGAAAAATTGAGGTGATCTTTAAGATATCTTAAACAGCTAATTTAGGATTCTGTATCACTCAAATTATTTCTCTTTTTTACTATTTATATATTTTGATGTTTATATTCAAGGTTCTAAGAAAACATTTCTTTCATGTAATATTTTTCCTTATTAACATCCATACTCTACCTAGAAGAGGATAAAGGGAAAGATTTCTATTCTCTACCATCTCGAGGATTTTGGAGACACAAAGATCATATTTACTGCAGATTCCTTAAGAGCAGTGATAATATCTTATTCATCTTTGAACATTCCAGGGCTCAGCACCATTCTGCATACAGTAAGTGTTTAATAAAGGTTTGCCAGTCAGAATTTCTCCTGAGTACAATGCTTCAAATGGAAGTTATCCATAGACTGGTTCAATTTTACAATTGCAGTAGATTAGCATTTACTAAAAGATGTGGATTCATTGGCATTTGAGGGTGAGACTGGATTCAAGGGCATCTTTCCTAAGTAGAAATGGAGAAAATATATAAACTTCTCAAAATAGTGTTTTAGTATTAGGCATTCCTTGGAGAAAACTGTTACAACCATGGGAGGAAAGCAAATTAGCTTGGCATTTCTTATAATCACAAAGTCATTTAGCTTGACACGTTATTCCAGGCAGAACTGAAAACAGTTCTGTTTCCTTTTTTTATCTGTTAAGGGGATAATGTAGCAGAGGCTGGGATGGGGGGTGGGGGGTGGGTTTGACAGTCAACCACTAAACTGAGAAAGAGAGGACCTACATCTTACTCACTGATTGGCTATTCCAAGCCCCCTAACTTGGGGCTTCATGGGGAAGGAATCCTGCCTTTCTTTCTGATATTTTTACTTCAATTCTTCCCTTCAGACAACTTAGGGATATATCCAAGTCACTGGGCCACAATTTCTGTTCATTTAGTCAATATTTATTAGGCCATCATTTAAAGCTCATTTGTGGGGTTTCTTCTAATCTCTTTTAAAGAGATGTTTAGAAATCTGAAGGAGTAACTATCAGGTTTCCATGTCAGGGATAAGTTTGAATGATGATGGTAACTAATCTTGAAGCAGTAGGGTTTGTTCTGGGTCACAAGTTCCTGTTATTGGCCTCAGCTTCGGGATTGACTTCCCCTATAACCTCAGCAAGGGAGGCTTCTCTCCACCATCTTGGCCTATGTGAAATATATTTCAAAGGAAATGGAATAAAATTGTGTTATGTGTTTAGTAAATCACTTTTATTGAAAAGAAGCAAAAACTATAGACTCGATGGGCTAACTTAAATGTTTCTTTGCTTGTATATGTGATATCATTTTCCCACCCAAAGACAAATCTACCCGCCAGGGGTAGCTATGTGGAGCAGTGGATAGATCACTGGCCCTAGAGGCAGGAGGACCCGAGTTCAAAGCTAACCTCAGACACTTAATACTTAGCTGTGTGACCTTAGATGAGTCACTTAACTCTACTGCCTTGCAAAAACAAAACAAAAACAAAAACAAAAAAAACTCCCCCAAAGATTCAAATAATAGCTCCCATTTATATGTTTACATACATATAATTTATATTTAATAAATAATTTATATATTTGTGAATTTTATAGATATTTAAGTATATATTTTTAGTTTAAAAATTCTTTTGCTCGCATCAGTCTTGGGAAGGAAACAGAGCATGCATTATCATCTCCATCTTACAGATCAAAATACTGAAATCCATGAAATGAATTACCTAGACCCCCAAGCAGAATAAGTGGACTATATGGGCATGGTCTTAGACCTTAGACTTCCATTTCAATGTTTCTTCCATTTTAATGATGCTCCTGTAAATACAAATGCAGAATTACCTCATTCCCAATATAAAGATATTGTTGGCAAATATAATAAAAGCTAGCATTTATATATCACTTAAATGTCAGCAAAACACTTTACAGATATTATCTTATTTTATGCTTACAACAATCTTTTTTTTTGCGAAACAATGGGGTTAAGTGGCTTGCCCAAGACCTCATACACACATACCTGCAAACAAGCCTATTTAAATTATGTGCCTAAGCCAAACTTCCTTATGTCTAGAAAAATCCCCTGTACTTCCCCTCTATCTTCTCATTCATCTCTACGCATTGATATCCTACCCATCTTTCAAAACCTAGGTCTGGAGACCTCTAAATAAGATGGCATCATGAAAGTTATAGAGGAG
Organism: Macrotis lagotis; assembly: GCF_037893015.1. Lineage (NCBI taxonomy): Eukaryota > Metazoa > Chordata > Mammalia > Peramelemorphia > Peramelidae > Macrotis > Macrotis lagotis. The sequence continues at coordinate 255,354,833 of NC_133660.1, read as the reverse complement.
CCCAACTCTCCTTACACTAACCCAACAACTATCCTGAAAGGACCCTGTATAGAAAAGAAATAGAGATAAGTTCATCTATTCTAGTTTAGAACTACAGCCAAAGATGGACAAATACAGTGGATGAAATGGACCACACCAGAAAATCCAGAATGCATCATAAAAACTGGGAAATCTGGGAGATGGGCTACCCAGGAAACCAGTATAAATCCCAATAATTGTGTCAGAAATCAGCCAGCACCTCAAAAATGAGGTGAACTCTATTCAGATACTGGCCTTGGTCTGTTAAAACAGAAAAGACAAATCTAATCAACAGAGGTCATTGATTAAAAGATCCTTTGCTATTCTGTTCATCCTTCTCAAAACATTCCCAACCTATCAGCTGTTGTTTGAGTCAAGGTTTTTAGACAAGTTTTTATTTTTTTCCTTATTGGGATTATTTATCTTTCTGCCTTCAGAATTCCCTTCTTAGGGACTTCTGGTACTTCCTGGGTTGACTTTCCCCCTAGGACTTTTTATCCTTTAGATCCTACTTGTCTTTCTCTAAACTTTTTAACAATATAATATCCAAATCTAGGGTCCTCTGATTACACCTGTAATATTATACATGTGTATATTTTTTCCTTCTTCCCCTCCTCATTATAATCCATTTTGATAGCTTTGTATGATATCTTCTCACTAACCCTAGCTCCATGCACACCATATTGGATTGAGAGCTTGTCATCACTATAAGCTGTGGTCTAGAAATACATCTTTCCCAAATGTTGTTTTCTGAACCATCTCTTTACTTTCCAAATCTTATTTTTCTTCTATAGTCCTACCTTTCAGTTGGCATCTGTGATGAAAGCATTGCCTATGCCTCAAAAGGTATTCATAAACTAATGCAATTCTTTCTGGATTTTTCCTGGAGGCATCATTTGTAGCAAAGTGATTTACCAGAAGAGGGTGGTAGTCCTTAAGTTGGATCTCTCTTGGGAATTTCTTTGTCATTCCTCTACTGTTTTTTTTTAATCAGGTCAAAAATTAGGTGTTTCAAAACCCCTTACAAAGCTGTCACTTATCTTTTTATTCTTCTCTGTCTTTTGTCTTCTTTCTTTAACCATTAATTGATGATTTCTTACCTAAGGATCAGCACATCTTTGAGAATAAGCAGCTGTTTTCTTGTTAGAAGATCTTTTATCTCTATCCCCATTGTCAGGCTCTACACTAAGCTACCTGGGGATGCAGAGAAAGACAAAAAAGGCAAGCAATTCCTGTTTTTAAGAAGTTTATGATCTAATGGAGAAGATAAACCAAACAAACCTATGTACCAAGCAGATATATACTGGTTACATTGGGAATGGTCTCAGAGAAAAGACCCTAAGATTGAGGAGAGGAAAAGTCTTCTTAGAGACTTGAAGGGATTCAGGGAAACTAAAAGGAAATGAAGAAGGAGAATGCTCTGGACATGAGAGGACCACCAGTGAAAATACTTTGGAGATGAAGTACAGAGAGGGAAGAATAGCAAGGATTCTACTAGCAGAATATGTGAAAGGAAGGAAGATATTAGAAGATTGAAAAGCCAGGAATAAGTTATGAAGGACCTTAGTAATCAGACAGATGACCCTACACTTGAACCTGGAGATAAAAGGGAGTCACTAGAACTTACTGTATTGAATAGTGGTGGTGGCAGCTGATGTGCTGGATCTGTCTTCAATATGCCAGTTGAGTGGAAGGGAGATTGAAGGGTGAGGAAAGACTTACCAAAGCAGTTATTGCAATAGGCACAAGGTGATAAAACCCTATACCAGAGTAGTGGCAGAGAGAAGAGGACATATATAAGAGATTATAATAGCTAACAATTATGTAGTACCAGCTATCAATAAGCATTATGTTAAATGCTTTACAAACATCATCCTATCTGATTCTCTCAACAGCCCAAAGAAACAGCTGGGGCTATTATTCCCATTTTATGGATAAGGAAACCAAAGCAAATAGTTTAAATGACAAGTTAGCAATGTTGGATATAGATTCAGGTCTTTCTGACTCCAAGTCCAGCACCATGCCACCTCATTGCTTGGCAGAAATGGATCCAGAATATTGTACAGGCAAAAGCAACAGTCCTTGGCTATGGGGATGGGCAATGACAGTAAAGTCAAAGTTGACACTTAGATGGTGAGCCTTGGGGACGACTGGAAGCATGGTGGCACAGCAATCAGGTTGCAGAGAGGTTTATGAAGAATGAGGCTTGTGATGAGACCATTAAATCTTGAAATTAGAAAAATCACAAGTAACTCTGGAGAACAATAGTTTCACTTGAAAAATGTTGTCAGAAGCCATACTACACAAATGGAAGCAACTACTGTTGACAGCTTTCTCATTGAGTTTGGTCACAAAAGGGAAGGTGGATATGACGATGGTGGGAATGGACAGATTTTATGTCCATCATACAGAAATCTATTACCTTCCTATTTCCATTTCCCTTTTGTGTTCCATTATTTCACCTTCTAACCAGTAGATTAGGATTTTCTTCTTCCCTTTTTTCTTTTTTTATATCAAAGTCTTGCCTCCATTCTTTTTGTTTTATTTATTTTACCTTGGTTACATGCAAAAGCAAATGTCAACATTCACTTTATCAGCTTTCATTCTGAATTCTCTCCCTTCACCTTGCTTCCATTCTTGAAGAACATGTCATCCTCCTGATTACAAGAAGAGTCTCGGAGAGATGTCCTTCAAGTACAATTACCTTCTCTTCTGGACTATCTTAAGCACAGACAACAATTATCCTCTGTGGCAGAAAAACAAATATCATACATTAAATACCCTCTGCTCGCCATACTTTCCAAAAGCAACATTTTCAGACCTTTGCTCTTGTTCTTGCCAGTAGCTCTTGTGACCAATTCACTTGGAACCAACTTAGACATAAGACTTTATATTCTCTGGGTGAATGTCATAGATTTCTCCATTGCTTTTAAGCAATAATTTCCAGAGTCTTGTGAGAGGAAGAAAATTTACTTCTCCTTCCCCTTCTCAGTCTTCTCCAGACTGCAAATGGAAAAGGCAAAGGCACTATCAGATACTGAACTCCAAGGGGTTGTTTTATATTTATGAAGATATCTTTATGTAGAAATCTAACACTAGGGGAAAAAATGAAACTACCCTATAAGTAATACTTGCAAACATATATCTGTTTATTTTTAAGGAGTTTTCCTTTGATTTGTTCTCATTTTCTTCTTCCCACCATGGAGAAATCTCTTTCCTGAAGCCTCATTTTCGTGATTTTTGATACACTTGACTCTTTCAGGAAGGGCTTCAACTGATCTTCATGTCTCTTACATCCAGGGGTGTGCTAGGAATTATTTAACAACTGGTTTTCTGAAAACACACTTTTAACTTTAATTATTACTCATTATTATAAGTATTATTACTATTTCCATCATAATTTTCTTAAATCTAGGCCACCAGCAAAATGGTAAATCCATCCCTGATATGAGAATTTGCAGATTTCTGAGATCTAAATGCTGAACTTTCAACTCTGCCCCACTAGAGGTGGCTTCAGCACATCCCTATATTTTGGCTCATTTTCTTTTCTTTTCTTTTCTTTTCTTTTCTTTTCTTTTCTTTTCTTTTCTTTTCTTTTTTTTCTTTTCTTTTTTTTCTTTTCTTTTTTCTTTTCTTTTCTTTTCTTTTCTTTCTTTTCTTTTCTTTTCTTTTCTCTTCTCTTTTTTTTCTTTTTCTTTCTTTTTTTTCTTTTAGTTTTTGCAAGGCAATGGATTTAAGTGACTTGCCCAAGGTCACACAACTAAGTAATTATTAAATGTCCAAGGTCAAATTTGAACTCAGTTCCTCCTGACTCCAGGGCTAGTGCTCTATCCACACTGCCCCACCTAGCTTCCCCTTTGGCTCATTTTCTGAATTTCTTTTCCTCACCAACTGTCCTCCCCCCCCACACACACACCTTGCCCCTTTTCGACTCTTTTTTAAAAGTCTATTGTCTTCCTCTATTGGGGGGGAAACTCATGAAGATAAAAATACTCTCGTGTTTGTAGTATGAGTCCAGTGGAAGGGGTGAAGGACATTTGTACCCTGTCACTACTCTGAAACTACTTTGAAGCTTCTTGGGAAGATATGGAAGTCTTGTTTTCACTGTCAAAGAAGATTTTTTATTTCCAATATCATGCAGATTTATAGTGAATCATTACACCTGCTTTCTTTTCCAACTGTTGTCAAGACCATACATCCCTTACTTGTTTAAAAAAATCTTTTTAGTTGTGAACTTAACAATCACCAGCAAACACAATTATTTCAATATAAAAGAAAAAACAGAGAAGGTTGTGAGGCAGTGGGATTAAAGTGACTTGCCCAAGGTCACACAGCTAGGTAATTATTAAGTGCCCAAGGCTGAATTTGAACTCAGGTCCTACTGACTTCAGGACCGGTGCTCTATCCACTGCACCACTCAGCTGCCCACCCCTTCATTCTGTATGAGTTTTTAAAGGCCTTAGTATGGTAGAGTCAAACTCCAATAAAAAAGGATTCCTATAGATGGTATACTTACTAAGAAAACCACAAATTAACATCTATGTTGTGTTGTAGTTTCATTTATTTTGCTAAACATTTTTCAGTTATATTTTAATCTGGTCTGGTTTTATATTTTTATAGTTTTATGGAGTTGCCTTAGGCTCTCAGACATCCAGATTGACACCTTAATTCTAATGAAGTCAGTTTCTCTAAAAATACAATTCAAATCTGAGAAGTCTCTATCCTCTTTATGGGTCTTTTATCTAATTTTTCTAAATTCTCTTAAGATCTTTAATTTTTTGTTTATATTTTTTTCCTAGATTCATCTAACTCTAAAAGGAATACACTAAGGTCCTTAGAATTGTAATTTTGCAGTCTAAAGTATACAAACGTATAAATTTGTTGTTGAGTCATTTTAGTCATGTCTTAACTACTCTTCATGATTGGTATCATTTAACATTTCCTTCTAGAATTCATTTTACAAGTGATGATATTTCATATAAGGTTAAGTGACTTGCCCAGGGTCACACAGCCAGTAATTATATGAGGCTAGAGTTGAATTCATGGAGATGAGTCCTCCTTACTTGAAGTTCAGTGCTGTGTCTATTGAGCCATCTCGTTGCCTCACACATGTTTGTGTACGTATGTTAGTATATATATGATTATTTTATTATTCATGGTGACTTTAAGCCTAATGTAGTTTATCTGCTTATCTATTTTAATTGTGTTTATATTCACTGCTTCCTTGTCTGAGATAAATATTACCACTCCTGAAGTTGAAGATTCACCTAGAGCATAATGAATTGTGTTTGATCCCTATGAATCTTTATTTTGTGAACATGATTTTTTTTGGTATATTGTCAGATTCACCCCCAATCCATTTTGTTACCCTTTTCTGTTTTAAAAGTGAATTTATGATTACCATTGTAAGCTGTTTTTTTCATTCTACCATATAATGTTTCTTTTCCTCTACTATTTTTCAAAGAAGAGGGTTTTGAAAGAAAGATAATAGAATTAATGTTCCTTAGCTATAATTGAAGTGGTCTCTGATGCTTTAGCTTCCTATCATCACTTAGCCCAGACCCAAGTTACCAGGTCTCATGTTTTCTTTCTCTCATTTTAAATCTTTCTTAATAATGCATCCTCCATTGCTGACGTGTGTTTTGCTTGTGACTGCCTCTCTTAATTCTATCCTTTCTTTTAAAATTCATTTCCTTCTCTTTATTCCTTCACTTATTTATCTCTTTATTTTAATTTCAACTACTGGAAGTTCATGGCTTCAGACGTTTCCAGAAGGGTCTTTGAGTCAACTCAAACTGGCTCTGAGCCAATTGTTAAATGTTAGCATAAATATTTATAGCTCAAGAAATCCAAAAGGTACATATTAATGTTTTATTTACTATATTGTTGGATTGTCTAGACTTTAGAAACAGATGGTAAAAATGTTAATAATACCATTTAAGCTTAAAAGGTTACACCTTAAAAAAAAAAGGTGACACCTATATGTATATTTGTATATGTTTTTATATACATTCACAACGCATATGGACATGCATATATACATATACATGTGTGTGAATTTGGAGAGCTGGTTGTTAAATATTTACTAACTTCCCCCTAAAACAATCCAGCAGTGGATATGATTGATTTCTTACTAGACTCCTGGACTCTAGGGTCTATCCTTCTCTTGTGTACTGGTATGTGGTAAGATGCTCTGAGGTCAATGACTCCAAACCAAAGCTTCACCAGGGGCCCACAGGAGATGCTGATGACTTCAGAATATTCTCTAAGGAGCTATCAGCAGGACCCTGGACTACTTTTGGTCTGTTGTTTTTTTTTTTTTTTGGTGAGTCTCAATTCCTGGTATGACGCTTGTTTCTGAGTTTATCTCCTTGTTATGTCCTTTATCAAATAGCTAATCTCAATAGTATTCTCTTGGGGGCGGGGAGATTTATGGTATCATATGGGGCTTTTCTTCATTATTAATAGGGATTCCTTAGAAAACTGGGTAAGCCTAGACCATTCATTTTTTCCATCTTTGCTGGTAATCCTCATCTATCACTTATATCAGCATCTCTCACCAGGTCGGGGGGGTACCTTCTACTTTTCCTTGGTTGTCCCTATAGTCCTTGCCTCTTCCTGAAGCAACTGAGTCTGGTTATTCAAACTATTTTGATTCCTTAAACTTCTGGAAAAGAATGGTGAGGGTGGCACCTATTCCCTTCTAATAAAGGAAGACTCATCTTCCTATGGGATGAGAGACCAAGAAAAAGGAGAGACAGAGTCTCTGTTCCACAATAACAGCAATAGTCCCCAACTAGCTGATGACTGGCAGAGTTAGACTTTCTGATAATTGTCAATTCCATTTATCTGAACTATTTTAAATAGACTTTCTTGATAGCTCAAATGATTTGAGCTGAATCCACATAAATCCTTGGTCAAAGATGATAGATTTTAGCACAAAAGTCAAGTCAAATCAATTAGTATTTATTAAGTGTCTACAATGTCTTAGGTATTGTGCCAGACTGGAAATACAGAGAAAATGTAAAAACATAATTCCTGCTCTTGAAAAGCATAGATTCTAAGAGGGGGAACTACATGTAAATGTCTATGCACCGGTGAGCCATATACAGGATCCCTTGAAGATAATCCACAGCGGGAAGCCCTCTCCAGCATCAAAGGGGACCTGGAGAGACTTCTAACCTGGGTCTTGAGCAGTGGCCTATACATGCCTTCAACAGACTCCCCTTCTCAAAATCCATCATCTATAAATTGAGTAGCTTGAACCAGATGACCTCTGAGGTCTCTTCCAACTCTAAATATAGGCTCCTGTGATCTTAGGTCACCTTTTTGGAAGGTTGTTTGTTTTGAGCAGATGGATTGGAAATTTGATGTCTTTTTTCGGGAGGCAGTGATTGGATTATTAAAGGGCAAGGTAAAGGGAGTCACAGGGAAAATTATTGCTTTGTGGGAAAAGAAGAGAATGGTGAAAAACTTGGCTCAGTTCCTTGGAGTTCTCACTCCCTTCCCCACCACCCAGGAAATAATAGTAACTGACATTTCTACAGCATTTTAAGATTTTCAGAGAGCTCTGCATATATTATCTCATTTGATTCTTACAAATCTCCCCAGAACTAGTTATCATTATCCTCTTTTCAGAAATGAAGAACCTGAGGACCAGATATAAAATGGATGTCAGGATCACCATTAAGCCTCAGAGACAGGCCATGAACTCAGACCTTCCTGACTCCAAGTCCAGCTCTTTATCCATCCACCATGCCACCCTTTGCTATATATTGGGGATTAGAAGAAGGCATCTGGATGATGCTTTTCTCCTCTCTATAATTTGTTGAAACCAGATCAAGAGAGCCCTGTCACTGAGCTGAGCCATGGAAATACCCTGTGAGCCTGATCCCTCTTTTTCATGGGATTCAGTAAAATGCAATTTAACCTGTTGAGTCAGATAAGGACCAAGCTGCCCTTGGGGACAACTGAGTTTTCCAGGGAGGATATTGCCAAGTGACCTAAACTCATGGGAATTGATATATTCTACTCTCTGGAAGTCAGCCAACTCTGACTCCAGTAAAGTTTTAAATAAAAAAAAGAATTCTGAAATCCCAAAGCGGCAGCTGCTATAGATACTTTGACTCCTATTTTCACATAGAGAGCAGACTCACTAAAATGTATAATTTCAAGGATGTACCAAATGTGCTTATTCCAGGATCACTGGGTCATAGGATTTAGAGATAGACTAAACTTTAAACGTGTATTTAACAATCAACCAATCAATAAACAGGCACCTATTCTGATCTAGGCACTTTGTTAAGTACTGGAGATAACAAAAACTTGGTAAAAGGTAGTTCTTGGCCTCAAGAAGTTTTCACCCTATTAGAAGTGCTTCCAGAGGGATGGGCAATCTAATACACAGTGTCTGACACAGAGGACACTTAGAAATGATTATTAATTTGATTTGATTTTAGAGATCATGGATTCATAGACTTGGGATTAGAATGTATACCCTAAAATATGTCTAGTACAGTGCTGGATCCATATTTGTAAAATGACTTGTCCAAAGTCACACCAGGAACTTCAAGTTAGGCATTGTCTTTGTGGAAGAACCTTGATTTCTTCTAAAATAAAGAATTAATACAATGAAGTGGAAAGCAATCAGGATTTCGTGTTAGAAAACCCAAAGTCAAATTCTGTTTTTTTGCCGGTGGTTCAGTTATATGGCCTCAGGTAGCTCCTCTGGACCTTAATAACTTCATCACCTGTTAAAGGAGTTAAAACAGTCTCTATTAATTAAACACTCCTATTTTCTTTCTTTCTTTCTTTTTTCTTTTTTTCTTTCTTTCTTTCTTTCTTTCTTTCTTTCTTTCTTTCTTTCTTTCTTTCTTTCTTTCTTGCAAGGTGATGGGGTTAAGTGGCTTGCCCAAGGCCACACATCTAGGTAATTATTAAGTGTCTGAGTCCAGATTTGAACTCAGGTACTCCTGACTCCAGGGCCGGTGCTCTATCCACTGCACCACCTAACTGCCCCTAATAATTTTCTTAAAAAACTTTTTTTATTTCATTTTTTCCTCTTACATGTAAAGATACTCCTATTTCTTATGGCCAAGCAACAACAAACCATATGAGAACACCCAGAAAATTCTAGAATAGAATCCTAGGATATAGAGCATTGGAACTTTAGGACATTGGGTGTTAGAATTTTAGGACATAGGGGGTTAGTGCTGGAATCATAGGATATATGTAATGGAACTGGGAAATTTCTTAGGGGTGATTTAATTTTATAGGTAAGGAAATGAAAGCCCAAAGAAGGGCAGTGATTTGGCCAAAGACAAAAGAAACCAAAAGTAAAGGGTACAATGGAAAGATCTGAAATTAAAGATTTAGAATTAAATGATCTGGGTTTCAGTTCTGGCTCTACCACTTGCTGCCTTTGTGACTTGGGCAAGTAACTTAACATCTCTGGATCTCATTTCCTTTTCTATAAAATGAATGAGTAAGATTAAATTGCATTCAAGGTCCTTTCCAACTCTAAACTTTGCTATTTTTAAAAATCTTTTTTCTAATTGATATTTTATTTTTCCAATTATGTTATGAAAGTTTTTCAACTTTCCACATGCACACACATATTTATAAGTTACATAATTTTCTTCCACCCTCCCTTCCCATCCTTCTCTCTTTAGCGGTGTACATGTAGATTTGTGTTTAACGTGTATATATTAGTAATTTTCTGTATGAAGAATTAGGACTAAGGGAAAAGAAAGAAAACCATGAGACAGGGAGGAAAAACATAAAAGAAAATTTTTTAAAAAGTTAACATAGGGGCAGCTAGGTGCTGCAGTGGATAAAGCACCGTCCCTGGAGTCAGGAGGACCTGAGTTCAAATTTGACCTCAAACAATTAATAATGACCTAGCTGTGCAGACTTGGACAAGCCACTTAATTCCATTGCCTTGCCAAAAAACCAAACAAACAAAAACCTAAAAAAAAAAAAGTTAACATAGTACATTCAGATTGTATAAGTTGCTTTTGTTTTCTTCATCTGAATGTGAATGGTGTGTTGTCCATAGAAGGTCTCCCAGGGTTTTCCAATATTTCTGAATTGCTGAGAGGAGCTGCATCCATCAAAGTTTTTCATCTCACAATGTTGTTGTTAATGTATACATTGTTCTTTTGGTTCTACTCCCTTTGCTCAGCATCAGATCCTGTAACTCATTCCATGCTTCTCTTAAGTCTGACCATTTATGGTTTCTTATAGAACAATAATATTCCATAGTATTCATGTACCATAGCTTGTTTAGCCATTCCCCAATGGATGGGCATCCCCTCAATTTCTAATTCTTTGCCACTACAAAAAGAGCTGCAAAGAATATTTTGGAACATGTAGGACTTTTCCCATTTTTTATGATTTCTTCTGGATATAGACCTAGTATTGGTATTGCTGGGTCAAAGGGGATGATCAGTTTTATTGCTCTTTGGGCATAGTTCCATATTGCTCTCCAGAATGGATGTATTTAAATTATGCTAATTTGAATCATACTGAATATAAAATCCTTGGAGAATCTTAGGGGAATAAAATTACTTTTAATAGTCTCCTATTTTAAATCTTGAAATCCTACAATTCTATTTGCATATTATCATAATTTCCTACTTCCAATACAAAATCAACTATTTTTGTCAGTTTCTCCTGCATACCTAACAACTTAAAACTTTAATATCAATTTAATATCATCCTTCTGCTCCTCCCACTTTGAGCCCCAACCTCAGTTTCCCTTTCAAACCATCTTTGTGCAGCATGCAGAAATCTATCTTTACCTTGTTTAATTCAGTGATTTGTGTAGCAATAGAGGATGAGTCTGCTCAACTTCCAAGTGAACAAAAAAATGCTTATTTCTTCACTGACCTCTGATTTAAAGGTTTATTTACTTTCTGTGTTTATCCTGGATCACTAGGTGGCGTCTTAACCCACAGAAATCAAGGTCTATACTAACTGCATTAACCATGAATCTACTGTTGTGTTTTAGAAATATTCTGGAAAGCACATCAAGTTGGGCATAAACCATCTGAAGGCTTCCCATTGGGTGACATGGCCCTTTGTGATGATGGAGCTATGTCCCCAATGCATTTGGGTCAATTTCCCAAAGAATTATTGTTGGTCCACAGGATTGGGTGGTTCCATTTCCTCCCATTTTAGGATTCCTTTGAGGTAATGAGCTATATTATATTAAAAAATGAAAAGAACATTTTAACTCAAGGACCATGAAAATAAGTTATGAGGTAGATTTGGCTCCTGAGGACCCCTGGTTTGGATAGAGATTATGTTGTACCTGCAATCAAGAAGCACTGAGTTCAAAATCTGGCTCTGACCCTCATTGCGTGATCCTGGGAAAACTTCACTTTCTTCGAGTCTCAGAGGACTCTAAAATGAATCTATTGAGTTGTGTACAGGTTGAGAGCTGTCTTATGAGAAAACACAGAACCCTGATCTAACACTTCATCCTTATGTAGAAAGGGATGTTTATAAAAAAAAAGATGTTGACAAGTTGAAATTACCAGAAATTACTAGTGAGTGTTAATAATGGGCAAACCCACCCAGGAAAGCAAAAAATGGGAATTCCTGGCCAAGAGCAATCGATGATTCCTCATCCTAGGGTCAACCCTGTAGAGAGTGTAGATCACCAAATTGAGAATGCTTATTCAGAGTCACCATTATCAAGGTGGTCCTGGGCACATAATTTCAATTTCCTGAGCCTCAGTCTACTCATCTGTAAAATGAATAGGAGATATAGGAGTATCTAATGGAAAGAACTCAACTCAAATTTAGGAAAGTGAATCTTTTAAGTGTGTGTGATGTTGAGCAAATCACTTCAGACAACTCAGCAAAACTAAGTTGCAGAGCAGTATTTATGGAAAGAGTTTGCACAGCTAGAGGTCCCTGAACCAATGAAGTCACAAATATGGGCAAATATCTCAAGTATGGATAACAAACTTTTCCCCCTATGCCATTATTATGGATTCTTTTGAGTAAAGTTTGTTCTTCAGTTTGTGAAAAGGAGTTAGCAATTGTTCTTTCTCATCTAAAAATGTAACTCATTTTGATGGAAGAGCCTGGTATGGATTGATTATCCCTTCCAGCTTGGTGGCATGGAACCTATGGTCCTTTCCGGGTATATCAAACTCCTAGCCTGGGGGCATATCCTGCCTATATGTTATAATCATTTGACCCTCAGAGAATGCTTTCCCCCTTAAGCTTCCCTCATCTCTATTACAAACAGCTTTCATTCAATGGCTGTGTGTTTTGTGAAATAACATTAGTCCTGCCCAACAGTATTTTCATAAGCTGACACTGGGCTCTTTGGTGCATTTGAATTTGACAGCCCCAGTCTAGACCAGGCAAAGGCAGACATGAGGAGAGCATTTAGAAGACAGAAGACAGACTGAAAACCTTAGAAATCATGGGACTTCAGCCCCATCATCTACAAATCTTGTCAACTCAGCCAAAGTCATTTTTCCTTTTTCCTCACATATCCTGGTCTCCCAGGGCCTCACATAAGAAGCTAGTTGTTCATCTCATCAGCCCTTTGCTTTAAAATTCTACCCAGAGCCAACTGTCTCCAGAGGGTGCCTCCCAGAAACAACCCTTCACTGTTCAGATCAAATGAAAGGCATTCAGCTCAGCTCATATTTATTGATCCCTCATCAGATAAAGAGCACACCACTCTACTGAATAAGTGGCCATAGTGGGAGGGCCATAGGCAAGTCAACTGTCATAACCAAAGCCCATCATTAGGGGAGGTCTCTTCTCTCTTTACAGTCATCTCTGTATTGTGCACACTTCACCTGGGTCATTATCTCCATCTCCTTCCCACAAGATTTCTTCCCTTTGCCCCTGGAACAACTCTCAGGTTCTGAGTGTGAGCCTTGACCTTCTCCTGCTCAGTTGCAGGCCTCTACTTCACTCACCAGGCATCCCCACACCATGCTACCTCTTGTATCACACCCACCTTTCTACTGCCCCTTTTGGACTGTATTCTCCAGGAGCTCCTTGATGGTAGGGACCCTACTCGCTTATATTTCTGTCTCTAGCATTTAGTAAATAATGGGTATTGAATAAATGCTTTATCAGTTTGACTATCTGTCTGTCTGTCTCATATATCATCTATGCATCTATCATTAATCTATACATCTATATACCTATGCATCTATCCGTCTGTCTACCACTCAATCTATCATCTATGCATCTATCATCATTAATCTATACATCTATCTATTGTACATCTACATATTCATGCATCCTTCTTTAGACATCTTCTAGGGGCATGCACAGAACTCTCAGTAGAAAGTGTTTGACATGAAGATGACCTTTAAAAAATCTGGGATTACACAGATGGCAAAAACAAAGTTGAAACTCAAAGCTAGGTGTGCTAGATTCAAATCTAATGCTTGCACTATCCCAGAAGTCCTGATTTTTAGATGATGATGAAGATGATGATAGTCATTATAATAACTTCTATTTTATAGTTCTTTTAAGGCTTCCAATTTGACCCTCACAGCAAGCTTACTGTCCTCAGAGTAAGCGTTTTTTCTCAGTCACCCAACTAGCTAGTATGAGAATCAAATCTCTTCTAATTCCAGAATAGTCCTCTTTCTACCTTATCACAAATCCTTCCGGTAAAACAGTGAACCTCTAGGCTTTACCATCTGCCCTACTATGACATCATCGAGATCCATGGACTTCTCTATCTTAGGAAGAGGAGAAACATTTCTATGGTGCTTATGCTTTGCAAAAAGCTTAATAACTATCTCATTTGGGAAAATCACCATGTAAAGTATGGGTTAGTTAGCCCTACTTTTGGGAGAGAACTGAGAAAACTGAGGCTCTGAGAGATGAAATAGTTTTCCCCCAAGCACACACATCTATTAAATATTAGAGGAGGAATTTAAAGATAAATCCCTAAATCCAAAGCTGTTTTTGCTCTGCTACCTTAAATTAAGAAAGACTAATCCCTAATTAAAATCATTTAGATGAAGTACTGCAAGTAATAAAAGCTTATAGAAATAAAAAATATTAATATCGATTGAGGGATGAGAGTAATTATTTGGAAGATAATAATAGCAATCATCAATCAATGGGTATTATTATAACCAAGTGGTTCAGTGATTAGAGCAGTAGGCCTGGAAAAAGAAAAACTCCTCTTCCTGAGAATGTGTGGTTTCAGACACTTATTAGCTGCGTGACTGTGGGCAAGTCACTTAATCTTCAGTTTGTCTCAGGTTCTTCTTTTATAAAATGATCTGGAGAAGGAAATGGCAAATCCCTCCAGCATCTTTGCTAAGAAAGCTCCAAATAGCGTTGAGTCAGACAAGACTGAAAAAAGAATGAGCAACAGGTTAGGCACTATGTTAGACACTGGGGGTGCAAGTGCAACTCGCAAGACATTTTCTTTCTAAAATTACTAAATGCAAATGAATACAAAGTACTTATATGGTAGTTTAAGAGTGAGAGCAACAAATCTTCATTATAGCAAACCCTACCAAAAAATAAAAAAAAAACCAAGGTTGGCTGGCCCCTGAATGGAACTTATTCAAGGATTAAGATCCCAAAGTGGAATCAAAGGTCCTCAGTGGGGGATACTCAAGCAACATCAGGTCAACAAAGACATGTTAAATAAACAGCCGAGTCTTTTGGATCTGTTGGCTGAGATAGAGGACTTCATGATGGCAATTCAAGATTAGGGCAATGCCACCAGAGTTTACAAAAGTGTCACCCTTAAAGAGTATGAACTTAGTGTAAATTATGAGAATAACATTTGGCTGTCACTGAATCGATGTCCAGCAAGACATAACATGACCTCAAGACATCAGAAGTTTTCTGTCTTTTATAGACTTTTGTTATTCAGTCATTTTTAAATCAAGTCTGGATCTTTGTAACCCCATTTGGGGTTTACTTGGCAAGGATATGGGAATGATTTAGCCATTTCCTTCTCCAGCTCATAAATGAAGAAACTGAGGCAAACAGGATTAAGTGACTTGCCCAGAGTCTCAGAATTAAGTGAGACTTTAACTAAGAAAGATGAATCTTCCTGATGCCAGTCCTGCCACTCTAACCACTGAAATACCTACCAGCTCTTTAAAAAACTAACAGATGACAAATGTCCATCCCACAAATAAAGCACTCAAAATATCCTGGAGAACATAGACAATCAGATGAACTGGAATTGAACCATTATCACAGACTGAACTGATCCTACATTTGCCCAGACAAAACAAATGATTCAGAAAAGCTTAAAATCAAAGTTTTTTAGTTAATGTTGCCAACCCCAACACTCTCTGAGTTACCTTGTGCAATAGCAAGATTTGGTAAATGAGATCACATTTACATAGTGATTTGTCTGCAAATCATATTATATATTATCTCATTTGATCTTCATGGGCAGCTAGGTGGCACAGTGGATAGATCATTGGCCTTGGAATCAGGAAGTCCTACCTTCCTGAGTTCAAATTCAGCACCAGACACTTACTAACTGGGTGACCCTAGGCAAGTCACTTAACCTAGTTTGCTTCAGTTTATCATCTATAAATGAGCTGGAGAAGGAAATGGCTAAAACTCCTCTGGTATCTCTGCCAAGGAAACCCCAAATGGGGTCACAAAGAGTCAGGAACAACTGACCAATAAAAATTTTATCTTCACAACAACCCTGGGAGATATAGTTTTAATTATTCACATTTTAAAATTGAGGAAACTGAGGCAAAAAAAGCTAAGTGACTTGCCCAGAGTCATGCATCTAGATAGTATACATAGTGTCACTGGTCTTCCTGGTTCTAGTTCCAAATAAAATGTTTTCCTGGTTTTAATTCCAGAACTTGGTTGGGTCAAACATCCCTATCATTCTGTCTGAGGCTAGAGTTGTAGCAAAGATGCTTTCAGCAAGTCTACGAAGGATGAACTTATATCCTAATACTTTTATTCAACTATAATAAGCAGTTTTCCTATTCACCATTGATACTGATCATAGAATGTTGAATCTTTTCTAATAAATCATGACTTTTCCCAGAATCAAATCTGGCCTCAGATTCTTAATAATTATGTTATGCGACCATGGGCCAGTCAGTTAACCCATTGTAAAAAAAAAAATCTGTACAAGTTAAGGACACCATCATTTATAAAAATACTGATATTAGCAGTATCATAACTATTTTTAATGTAATGATTTGTTTTTTGTCCATTGGCAGTCTATTTGAGCCTCATAGCAACTCCAAGAAGTAGAGGATCTTAGGTATTATTAGCCCCATTTTATAGGTGGAAAAGCTAAGATTCAGAAAAGTTATACTTTGTGTTAGTGGTATGATCTGAACCCAAGACTTCTTGACTTCAAATCTGGAGAACCTTCTACTATACTACATTGAATCAGAGTCAGTTGTTAGGATCTGATTGGGATACTTGGGACTATCAACTAGCTTGTAAGTGCCCTACCCTGGAGTCACCTAAGATTGGAAATTGAGGGAGATGAGTTCAAATCTTCATTCTTCCTCTTATTACCTGTGTGGCCTAGGGAAAATAACATAGCCTATCTGAGCTTCCATTTATTCATCTGTAAAATGAGGAAACTGGAATAGATGACCTGTAATAATAGCCTTTCTAGTTCTTAGACTGTGATTGGATCACTCTGTAAATCTATGTTGAATAGCTTCAACCAAAGAGAAGAGTAAGAAACAGTCAGCTTAGGAATTCAGATCAGTTTGATTTGGTCCAATTCAATTTGCTAAGTATGTTAAACTCACAAGACCTGTGAGCTTGCCACTACTACCTGGCTGCTTGAATTTGGAAAAGAAATTCTTTTCTTATCTATAAAAGCAAGAACACTTTTTAAAGAAAGACTTTACTTATTTTGAGTTTTACAATTTTTTCCCCATTCTTGCTTCCCTTCTT
Source organism: Macrotis lagotis (assembly GCF_037893015.1). Classification (NCBI taxonomy): domain Eukaryota; kingdom Metazoa; phylum Chordata; class Mammalia; order Peramelemorphia; family Peramelidae; genus Macrotis; species Macrotis lagotis. The sequence goes on along the minus strand of NC_133660.1, from coordinate 255,337,898 downwards.
TCCCTCCACAGAAGGCATTCTGTTAGTCTTTACACTGGTTCTATGTTATACACTGACCTCAGTTGAATGTGATGACAGAGAAATCATATCCTTAAGGAAGAAAAATAAAATGTAAGAGGTAGCAAAGTTACATAATAATATAATTTTTTTTTCTAATTTGACGGTAATAGTCTTTGGTCTTTGTTGAAAGTCCATAATTCTTTCGCTGGATACAGATGATATTCTCCATTGTTGATAGCTCAAAATTGTCCCTGGTTGTTGCACTAAAGGGATGAGCAAGTCCATCAAGGTTGATCATCACCCCCATGTTGCTGTTAGGGTGTACAGTATTTTTCTGGTTCTGCTCATCTAGCTCAGCATCAGTTCATGCAAATCTTTCCAGGCTTCCCTTAATTCCCATCCCTCCTGGTTTCTAATAGAACAATAGTGTTCCATGACATACATATAGCACAGTTTGTTAAGCCATTCCCCAATTGAAGGACATTCACTTAATTTCCAATTTTTTGCCACCACAAATAGGTCTGCTATAAATATTTTTGTACAAGTGATGTTTTTACCCTTTTTCATAATCTTTTCAGGGTATAGACCTAGTAGTGGCATTGCTGGGTCAAAGGGTATGCACATTTTTGATGCCCTTTGGTCATAATCCAAAATTTCTCTCCAGAAAGGTTCACAGCTCCACCAACAATGTATTGATGTCCCAGATTTCCCGCATCTCTTCCAACATTGTCCTTTCTGGTCACATTGGTCAGTCTGAGAGGTGTGAGGTGGTACCTCAGAAATGCTTTACTTTGTATTTCTCTAATAAGTAATGATTTAGAGCAATTTTTCATGTGACTATGGATTGCTTTGGTTTCCTCAGCTGTAAATTGACTTTGCATATCCTTTCACCATTGTCAATTGGGGAATAGCTTGTTTTTTGAAAATTTGACTCAGTTCTCTGTATATTTTAGAAATGAGTCCTTTGTCAGAAATACTACTTGCAAAAATTGTTTCCCAATTTGCTACATTTCTTTTGATCTTGGTTACAGTGGTTTTGTCTGTGCAAAAGCTTTTTAATTTAATGTAATCAAAATTATCTAGTTTGTTTTGAATGATGTTCTCCTTCTCTTCCTTGGTCACAAATTGCTTCCCTTTCCATAGATCTGTCAGGTAAACCACTCCTTGATCTTCTAGTTTGCTTATAATATTATTTTTTATGTCTAAAACCTGCAACCATTTGGATCTTATCTTGGTATAGGGTGTGAGGTGTTGGTCTAATCTAAGTTTCTTCCATACTGACTTATAATTTTCCCAACAGTTTTTATCTGAGAGAGAGTTTTTATCCCAATAGGTGGACTCTTTGAGTTTATCAAATAGCAGATTACTATAATCATTTCCTGCTATTGCACCCAGTGTATTCCAATGATCCACCACTCTATTTTTTAGCCAATACCACACACTTTTGAGGATTGATGCTTTATAATATAATTTTAGATCTGGTAAGGCTAAGCCACCTTAAAAACAAGAACTTTTGATGAGTTGCTTTTTGAAATTCCTTTCAGCTATAAAATTCTGGGATTCTTCCAGCTTGGTCCTCAAGTTTTATGGGCAAACCATAATGACCTTGCTCCCATTTCCCAGAATCATATCTTCCTTCTTCTGTGAACTGGCTAAGGACCTACTAAGGCTATGAAAAGCTCTCCCTCCTATAGATTTACATACCTGTCTGCTACAATGTAGTCTTAAAGGAAAATTAAAAAAAATAGATTTCTAAGCAACAAAAGAGAAATAATGACTTTGCCCATGATATCAAGAAAATGGACTTTGCAGGTACTATCAAGACAGATTGTATGGCAAATTGGTGAAGGCCACATAGTGTGTCAAAATGTATGTACAGTAATTGAAAAGTATTGCTTGCAAACTTTCAGTATTCAGGCTATCCCTGAGCAGACAATCACATCAAGGGATAAACTGCATCATAAAGGATGGATTCCAGCCGGAAACAGGACAAATGTCACAGATGAGCCCTGAGCCATATAGGAAGGGCATAAACTACACTAATAGTCTCCAGCAGAGTCAATGTTCCTGTTTTCTACAAGTCTCATAGAATCAAGAAAGCATTCTTTAGAGAGGGGAGGAGAGCAATATAGAAACAGAGAGAGAGAGGAGACTGAGAAAGAAAAGAAAAAAAGAGAAAAGAAGAAAAATGATAAAAAGAGAGAGAGACAAGGAAGGAGGGAGGGAGAAAGGGAGGGAACAGGCAACTCTCTTCTGACATTTATTTTTGATTTGGCTTAGTTTTTCCTGATGCCACCCCTGCTCACCCAGCTACCTCACCACCATTCCCAGGTCTTAGAGCTCCTTGGCTGCCATTAGAATTTCCTCCAATCTCCTTTGACATTGCTCAAACCTTTTTTTTAATTTTTATTATTTTTGGCTTCTTTGCCTTCATGCTGTTTCTCTGTCCCAGGTTCTCTGGGATCTTTTGGCACACAAGAGCCTGAAGTCTGTTTTGACAACCTTCCAAAAATCTTAAACTTCCCTTTTGGAAGAATGAGTGAAAGGGTTCATAATGGCCTTTATGTTTGACTTGGTTCCATTGGCTTGGGTCAGAACCTCTGCTTTGATTTGAGTTTGTAGTTGGAGTTCTTTTGTAGATCATCTGGGATATCTACCCATCAAATGTAGAAGAGAGTCCCGAGGCTGCTGATTAGATCTTACTTGAGCTTAGTGATAGCTATGATCATACCCATCCCTTAGTGATTTCCCTATTCTCTGAACTCCCATAGAATATAAAGTTGGCCAAACTTGATTTAGCTCCTTGTACCAGTTTACAAATTAACTCAATATCTATGTGCCCATCACTATGCTAAAAACTCTGGGGGATATCCAATTCTGGGAGATATTGAATTTCATAAGAATTTTTTAAAGCAGGTACCATGTGTATCAAGCTCTGTGATAGGTGCTAGGGGTATAAGGACAAACATGAAACTGTTCTTGTCCTCGGGGAGCTTACATTCTTCCAAGGGGCAATATGAAAATAATGGGCTCACTTCTGAGACCATTTATCTAACTAATCCTAGAACAAGAAGCTTTTCTCCAATGTACAAAACAAGTGGTTTTTGCCTGAAGACATCTCCTGAGACTGAAACTATTGTTTCCCAGAGCAATTAGTGCTGCTTTGGGATAAATCTAATAGTTAGAAAGCTCTTTGTTGATTTTCTCTATACATAAAGCCTACCTTTCCCTCTTTCCTATTTTAATTTATCCAGAAGAGTAAACTTGATTCCTTACCTACACAATAATTCTTCAAATTACTTGATTAGCAGCTAAAATGCCCCCATCAGGTTTTCAGAACATCCCCAGGCTAAATGTTGCTGGTTGTTTCATTCATTGTTCATATGGTATGGTCCCAAAGTCTTTCATCATCCTGGTTGCCATTTTATCTCTGTTGACCAAATTACCAATGTTGTCCTTGAAGTCAAGCACCCAGAAGTAACCCTAGTAATCCCTGTGTGATTTGGAAATCGAGTCAAACAGGACTGTCATTTCCTTAGTCCTGAGCACTCTGCTTCTTTTAATCTAGCCTGAGATAGAACTAAGTCTTCTGATGGCCACCTCATCCTATTGACTCAATGAAAATTCAATCCACTAAAACCTACAATATTTCGTAAATAAATGACCATTTAACCTTATTGTTTCCATATTTGATGTTGGAACTTGATAATAACTATAATAGCCAAGGGATGATGTTTGTCCTTCATTTTTGAAGAAGACCATGACATCATGGGAGATGCCATGACAAGCACATGAAATGGATTTGAGTGAGGGGCTGCTCTGCTAAGTCACCAGCCTCACTTTTTCCTCCAGAGCCATCTGGGTCCAGTGGCCAGAAAGGAATCAGGTCAACTGGAGATGGTCCTGGATGAGAGGCAATCAGGGTTCAGTGACTTGCCCAAAGTCACACAGTGAAGGTCAAGTTATCTGAGGTCAGATTTGAACTCCCATCCTCCTGACTCCAAGGCCAGTGCTTTATCCACTGCAACAGACCTAAAGCTGAGGACCTGGAGATAGGAAGATGAGTTTGTCTACCTGTGTGACCCTAGCCAAGTCACTTAATCTCTGTTGGCCTCTTTTCTTCAACTGTAAAATAGTGTAGCCAGGTGGTGTAGTGCATAGAGTGCTGACCTGAAATAAGGAAGTCTGGAACTCCTCTTCCTGAGTTCAATATGGATTCAGAGACTTATTATTTGGGTAACACTGTCCAAGTCACTAAACCCCTTTTTTAGGTTTTTGCAAGGCAAATGGGGTTAAGTGGCTTGCCCGAGGCCACACAGGTAATTATTAAGTGTCTGAGACCGGATTTGAACCCAGGTACTCCTGACTCCAGGGCTGGTACTTTATTCACTGCGCCACCTAGCTGCCCCCACTAAACCCCTTTTGTCTCATTTTCCTCATCTGTAAAATGGGGATAATAATACTACCTAACCCTAAGGATTGTTGTGAGGCTAAAATGTGATAATATACATAAAGTTCTTGGAAAAACTTAAAGACCTATATAAATGCTAACTTTTAATTTATTGAAGATAGGTGGCCTAGAGTGGAGGGTGAGACAATAGAGGCTCAACAGCCGGTTAGGATATTTTAGCATCATTTTAGTTCTGAGTCTTGTTCAGATAAGAGTAAGAAACACCCCAAACAATAGTAGTGGAAATGGATAGTTGGGAAGAAGTCGTGCGTCTTTTGGACAAGGCATCACCATTGTATTAGTACAATAAAATAAACATACCTCTAGGAAGAAAGAAAAGCTTACTGATGTAACAAATGGTCATTCTTGTTCAGTATTTCAGCCATATCTGACTCTGCCTGATATCATTTGGGGTTTTCTTAGCAAAGATATTAGAATGGTTTCGCCATTTTCTTCTTCAGCTCATCAACAGATGAGGAAATTGAGGCAAAGAGAGTTAGGTGACTTGCCCAGGGTCACACAGCTAGGAAGCCTGAGGCTGATTTAAACTCAAATGTTCTTGACTCCAGTCTAGCACTCTATTCACTGCACCATTTAGCTTTCAGTTTGGCTAATTCCCCCTTCACATCTACTCTGCTTGAATCTGTTTGTTATTTCTTAGGTTGCTCCAGAGAGATAGGAAAATCGGCGCATCTGTGAGCATACTATGGAAATAAATCAGGACACACTCAAGGGGCATCTCCTGTAAAAAAGGAATGCTATAGCAAGTCACAGAGATCTTACACAAAACAAAAGGAACTAAGGGCCACCATAGCCACATGAGTTCCTTTGCATTAGGACCTCCTTCCAAGACCCACACAGAACACTGCAGATGAACCCAATCCTAAAATAAACCATAATTATTGACCTTCCCCAAACCTCAGATCAGTCACTAGGGGCTTCTAAGAAGAAACAGAACAAAAGGAAAACAATTCTGGGAGAAAAAACCCAAAATAAATCAAAAAACCCAGAATGCTTTGACCTGCATTCAGACTCCATAGATCATTCTCTAGATGTGGGTCATTCTATCATGATCTTTTGCAACTGTTGAGAAGAACTAAGTCTATAATAGTTGATGATCATACAATGTGGCTCTTACTGTGTACAATGTTCACCTGGTTCTGCTCACTTTGCTTAGCATCAGTTCATATAAAACTTCTCAGGTTTTCTGAAATCAACCTGCTCATGATTTCTTCCAGAATAGTGTTATAATCACATTCCATGGTGAACTGTGCATGTAAGCTATGCAAGAAAAGACTGATCCAGATCCTTCAGGAATTAAACATTTCTTGGAAAAGACAAGCCCAGATTTCTATGAAACAAGAAAATACTTTGTGGCAAAGTGATGATTAGAGGGCTAGACTGCATTAGAAAGACACAGGTTCAAAATCTACTTCTAACACTAAATAACTAAGAGATCATGGTTTCTCAGAAACTATGCTTATACTGTTTATCTCACAGGGTCATTGTGACAATCAAGACATGATGTTTACAAAAACCTTTGAAAAACTTAAAGGGCCTGCTTAATAGGCCAGCTATTATTTTTATTGTCATCATTAAGCAAGCCAGCCCTTAGGAGAGATCAAAGCAATGAATGCTGATTTAGAGGAATGAGAAATTACTTGCAACTGAGGATGGAGGTCATGCCTCATACATTGCTAATGTCTTAGGATGAGGCAAGCTCAAGATTCAGCACCTGCTAGCAGGCTATAATACTTGACAGTCATACATATTGACAACAAATCATTGACAACAATACTTGCTGAATTAAACTAAATTCTGGGAAGAGCGACTTATAGAAAGACAGGAATTAATGCAAAGTAAATAAAGAGAATTGAGTAAACAATATACACAGTGACTTCAACAATGTAAATAGAAAGAACAACAATAAAATAATTGAATGTGAGTGTTGCAAAATTACAAAGAACATACTTAGTACAAGAGGAAAAAAAAGAAGACAACTCCCCCTACTCCTCTACAGAAGTCAAGTTGGAATTCTCCAGATGTGGAACATCACAGATAATGTCAGACTTTTTCCCCCATATATTGATTATTTTTACTGAATTGCTTTTTATTCCTCTTTTCATTATTTTATTAAAATTTTCTTTGTTATATAGAATGACTCTCCAGAAGGTGAGGGAGATGGTTATATGGGGAAATGTAGGTGATATAAAGCAATGTATATGATGAATCTATTTTTAAGAAAAAATAAATCCTGGACAAAGTGAGGAAATTAATATGAGTTGAAATTTGCAAAACATTTTAAGATTTATAAAATAGTGATCTAACTATAGGTGTTCAAAGTCAATAATGTAAACATTATCCGTATTTTATACATAAAGGAACTGGGCCTCAGAGAGTGAATTACTGGTCACATAAACCAACATGTAACAGAAATAATGTGTAAGCTCCAAATTCAGTGTTTTTTCCAATGTTTCACTTCCTCCCAAGATTTATAGTAAGCGACAAATAAAAAAAATAAAAGTTTCTATCAGAAAATTTCCTAAGATCCTAAACATATTTCTCTACAAGACCATTTTACCAGGACTCCTTTTTTTTCTCTTTCTCTCTTTTTTTTTGGGGGGGGGGGCAAGGCAATTGGGTTAAGTGACTTGCCCAAGTTCACATGGCTAAGTAAGTATTAAGTGTCTAAGGCTGAATTTGAACTCAGGTCCTCCTGATTCTAGGGCCATTGTTCTATCCACTGGGTCACCTAGCTGCCCCTAGGACTCCTTTCTAAATGAAGTCATCCATTTACCTCTGGACCATAGTGAGATTTCTTCTATGCTTAAATAGGGTTTAGGGTTTCTTTTGGATTTTGCTTTTGTTTTTCTGGCCTCCCCTCATATATGTACCTAGCCAGAGAGATAATATGGTGGAATGAATGGAGCTTTGTTTAGGGGATTTTAAAATTTAGAGGAACCTAACAGCAAAGCCTATCCTTCAATAGAATGGAAATAATTAAGTTTAGCAATTAAGTTTAAGCAAGAATAAATAGTTGACAGTATTCCACCAGATGGTGGCTTCCTTCTCTGAAAAGTCTCCCCTCTAGGTAATGGTCTCTCCAACTTGGTTATCCTCTAGTCTTTATCCTCTCCCATCCCCCTTATCACCATGCTCCTAGGTCTCAGACTCTTTCCTGAATGCAATTGAGAATGTATTGGATGGTGCTCACCAAAGACAAATTTTGTGGTTGGTCTCAGGGGGAAAATAAAACAATTCAGCCAACTCAGTTCTGCTTCTGTTTTGGAATAAAAGTTTCCTAATTTCCAGATTTTTGTATCTCTCTGAGAATGGATTAATTAAACTTCCTACAACCTTGAAATCAGGAGAGAAACTGGGGGCCCTTGGGTACTCATTGGCTGTTCAGCCTTTTTTTGTTTGTTTGCTTCTTGTGCATTATAAAAATGTCACTGGGGGCCCACTTTGGGCATGTGCCACTTCTAGGTCTGAGCCATCTTCTTCTTCCATGCTCTGTAGCTGCCTATCAGTCAGACCAGTAAAATTCAGCTCAGAGAAGCTTATCTCTTCCAAGGGCACATGCTCTTATTATCGAAGCAGACAGTGGCAATGTCGAGAAATCCCTCCTTTGGGAGGATTGCTTTGGGATGAACATCTTTCCAGCTCAATAGGCATTTGTAGTGTCTCTGCGTGTATAATTTCCAGGACAGAAAGAACAGCTGTACCACGTATGATAAGTGTCCTGATCTTTGAGCTCTGGAGAGAGCTTCTTAATGCATAGTTGATGATCTTTCCCCCCCAAACCCATCCCTCTCTCAAACTTCTCCATTCCTGTCAAAGGTAGCACTGCCCTTCTGGTCTACCAGGTTCATAACCTTGGTGTTATCCTTGACTTATCCCTCTCAATCACCACTCACCACATCTCGTCATTTTTACTTCTTCATTGTCTCTCACATCCAGTTTCTTCTCTCCATTCACATAAGCACACCAGGGTCTCATCGGCATTCTCACCTCCATTATAGACTCCTCATTGGTCTTCCTGCCACCAGTTTCTCCCCACTCTAGTCCACCCCCCAATTGGCAGCCAAAGTAATTTTCTTTAAGCAGTCAAATGATCATGTCACTCTCCTACTCAGAAGAATTCTGTGACTCCCTAATTGGATCATAGAACATGGGAGGCAGATGTTTAATAATGCTGAAAAGGCATATTTAAAAAAAAATAACCCCTCACTATCATATCTTCAACCTTTCTTTAACCTCCTTGTATATTTTCTGTACTGGAGCAAAACTGGCTTTCTGTTTCTCCTATACAATATCACCTGTCTCCAAGCCATTGCATTGGCTGCCTCTCTTCCTTACTTCTTCCTCATATAATTTTTTTTTTGCTTTTTTTGCAAGGCAGTGGGGTTAAGACTTGCCCAAGTTACACAACCAGATAGTTAAGTATCTGAGAGCAGATTTGAACTCAGGTCCTCCTGACTCCAGGACTGGTGCTGTGTCCACTGCACCACCTAGCTGCCCCAACTCATAGAATCTTAATTTCCCTACAAGTCACAGCTCAGATACTACCTCCTCCAGGAAGCCATTCCCAAGCCCCTGATAGTAATTGTCCTCAAACATTTAACATGTATATTTATTCTCTTTATGTTAATTCTATACATGTTTATAGATTGTCTCCATCTTTAGAATATAACCTTCTTGAGAGCAGATTGATTTTTTGTATAGTATCTCCAGCACCTAGCTAAGTCTCTGGCCCAGAGGGTCTGATCTGACATTTAATAAAGGATTTTCAGTTTGATTGATTGAGAGGGGAGAGAAGAAAGTGGAGAACATTGATGGTTGACTCGAACTTGGCTATTTCCAGGCAATCATGTTGGACAAGCTCACAGGTAAATCATTTCTTGCCTCCCATTTCTTTATCCATTTCTGGGCAGCTGTGTAAATAGAGATCAATTCTTTTCTTCCCAGCTTCTGCTGCTACTATGTAATACTGACCCCTCTGGCACTCACTGCCTGGAAGGGCAGGTAGATTAAATTTTACCACTCCCCCAGGATTCTCAGGGATCCTTAAAGGGTGATGGGGGAGGGTCTAGGCGCTTTGTAAATGACCTCATCCCCAAAGATTATGTTCCCTCATGTGTGGGGTGGAAAGTCCTTGCCCTTCAGCTCCATTTAGCCACTAACTGTTGAATTAGCTTTTATCAAGGAATATTTATTTCAAAAGGTAGAATCACAAATATATAGACATTCTCCTAATATGTGGGAGGCATAATCCCTTTTCTCCCTTTTACCACTGGAGAAGGAAAGGAAATTAGGTCCACAATTAAGCTTGGTTCACGTAGAACAGAGTCACAGTTTCAAGTACAAACTCACTTTGGGTTAAAATCACAGGATTCTTGACTTTTCTCAGGAACTCCCTCACCAGCCCAGGCTACCTGGAATTCTGATTCCAAGGTCACCATGACTACGATTCCTGAGTCTAGTGATCACTGCTGGCATCTGAAACAGAGGACAAATGATACCAAAGAAACAAACACAAATGGACCCGATTCTCTAGGTCTATTTCTCAGAATAAGGGTAAAAAAGAAGGAATAGGTCACGGAGCTCATGCTGTGTATAAACTGGGATCTTTACCTTCTAGGTGCAGGAGGAAGGAACATGTGGGGGAAAAAAGATAAACTATTTTAGTCAATCAATGAATTGATGACCACATGATAGGGAACATAGAGAACCTCCATGTTAGGCGATCTGGCCATGCCCAGCCAAGTCCTATTGTAACTACATCCTAACCAATCAACGGATTGGTCACCATATGTGGTGATTTGACTATGCCTAATCAAACCCTATTATAATTATATCCTAACACATCAATGAATTGGTCATCACATGCTAGAGGACCTAGAGAGCCTCCACGTTAGGTGATCTATCCATGATGAGCCAAGTCCTATTGCAACTATATTCTAACCAATCTATGAATTGAGCACCATGTGGTGCTCTAGGGGAACCTAGAGAATTTTCCAGTTAGGTGATCTGGTCATGCCCAGCCAAGTCCTACTGCAACAATGCTGAGTGGGCTTTCTCAACTATGGTGATGAATAAACTGTATAGACATACGACTGGCTAACTGGGAGTGAGACTTTAGATACTTTTTGTATCATTCTTTCAACCTGGCATCCCCCACCCTCATCTAGTATGGTGTCTGGCTTGAAGAAAATCTTCATGAATACTTGCTGATTGATTGACTTTACAGGACATTAAGACTCAGAGAAGGGAAATAGTTTTTTTCTTCCCCACAATGGATATTTCATTCTACTTTTCCAGTTACATGTTATGCAAGTTTTTCAACATTCATCCCCATGTACATGGATATTTATAAGTTACAGAATTTCCTTCTACCCTCCCTTCCCATCCCCCCTCCCTTCAATGGCGAACAGTCTGGAAGACATTGTATATATACATTTGTGTTTAATATGTTTACAGATTAATCATTTTCTGTATGATGAATTAGGCATAAGGGAAAAGAAAGAAAACTATGAGATAGAGAAGGAAAAAAACATGAGAAAAATTTTCAAAAGTGAACATAGTATTCATTCAGATTCTGTGGGTTTTTCTTTGTTTTGTTTTGTTTTGTTTTGTTTTTCTTCCTTTGATTGTGGAAAGCATTGTTCATAACAGTTCCTCTCCCAGGGTTGTTCCAGGTCCCTGAACTGCCAAGGAGAACTGAATCCATCAAGGCTGATCAACTCACAATGTTGTTAGAGTGTACAATGTTCTCTTGGCTCTGCTCCCTTCCTTCAGCATCAGTTCCTGTAATTCATTCCTTGCTTCTCTAGAGTCTGACCATTCATGGTTTCCTTTAGAACAATAGTATTCCATAGTATTCATATATCATAACTTGTTCAGTCACTCCCCATTTGATGGAAAATACCTCAATTTCCAATTCTTTGCGACTACAAAAGGAGCTGCTATCAATATTTTGGAACATGAAAAACTTTTCCCATTTTTTATGATTTCTTCTAGATATAGACTTAGAATTGGAATTTCTGGATCAAAGGGTATGACCAGTTTTATTGCTCTTTTGGCATATTCCTTATTGCTCTCCAGAATGGATGGATCTGTTCACAATTCCAGTGGAAATACATCAATGTCCCAGTCCTCCCACAATCTCTCCAACATTGATCATCTTCTCATTTTATCATCTAAGCCAATCTGGTAGGTGTAAGGTAATATCTCATAGTTGTTTTAATTTGCATTTCTCTAATCAGGAAGGATTTGGAGCATTTGTTCATATGATCATATATAGCTTTATTTTATCTGTTTGAAAACCACCTGTTCATATCCTTTAACCATTTATCAATTGGGGAAAGACTTGTAAACCTTATACATTTGATTCAATTCTCTATATATTTGAGAAATGAGACCATTATTAGAACCTCTAACTGAAAATTGCTTCTCAACTTTCTGTTTTTGAGAAGGGAAATAATTTGACCAGGTCTAAAAGTAAACTCCTAGAAAGCAAGGCTGGAACCTAAGTGGCCTAACTCCCATAACAGGGTTTTTCCAACCAAAACATGATACTTTCCTTTTGCAAAAAGATTAGCAGCTGTAGTCTCTAGGCTTAGCGCTTCCTGATCAGGAAGGGTTAAATGAATTCTATTGTGATCACGCCTGTCTCTTCTTCCCTTCTGACAAGCCATCTTTTTTTTCCTTTCCTTTGATGGATGGCAACTTCATTCAAGGATTTTTCCATTGTTATAAGTTAAATAGTTTCTTAAAAGTGAGTGTATTACCTCTGCTTAGGAAATCGATGGGAAGGAAAGTGTGGCATGCTATCCCACAGATTCTTTTTCTCTAAAAAAGCATAAGAAACATGTGTTTTACAAATTAACAGAGTTCAAAACAGTGTGACAGTTTCTTCTCTATCTCTCTTTTTTGTCCATGATTAGAGATCATCAAAGCTTTTTAAAAGAATGTCTTTCTTTTCTCCTTCTCTGGAACTCAACCATTATTGCTGCCTTTGAAACTGACTGGTAAGTCCCATTGGGTATCGAACCCATTCCCCACCCCATTCAGAGCATTGCCATTCCTCTTTAGAGCAGGGGTTAATAGACTGCCTCTGGTATTCTGGTCTCCCACATGGGACATGATATTAATTGATTAATTAATTAAACAAGCATTTATTTAGCATCTTCTTGGAGCAATTAATGGCCCATGAGAAACTTATAATTTATTATGAGTAATAAAAAATAAAACATACACATAGAAAAAATACAATTTTACATTCATGTCTGCCAAAAAAGTAATACAAAGTCGAGATCATCTGAGGGTTCAGATCTTATCCAACTTGAGGAGAAGTGGGAAAGGAATGGATAGAATATCAGTTTATGATAATTCCAGAAACAAGAAACTGAGAGAAAGAGGGGAAATTGGAGAACATAAGTTTTGCTTATTTGAGGGAAAAAGTGAGGGGGGGGAATGAGAAGTCTTGCTTGACACATTAACTACTTAAGTTTATTTATGAATTATTAAATGATTATTTTAGACAGATATACTTTTAATTCAATAAGCATTTTATTAATGTGCCAAGTTGTTTTTGGATAAAAACAAAATTGAAAAACAGTCAACTCATCAAGGAGCTCACCTTCTGTTTCAAGAAAAATCACATAGGTGGAGAAATAAATGTAAATAGTACTTTGGTAATGATGGTAGTGAGCAGAAAGATTTCTTACTTGCTCTCTTATCCCAAGCAGAGCAACAAATGATACCATGATTTGCTTTAATGATACTTTAATCCTTTGAAAAATGGAGGAACCAATAATGGCACCATCTAGTTTTGGACCTAATTTTCTTTGGGAGAGTACAACTCATTGCTATGGTGAAAATTAATGAAATCTAAGTAGGGGAAGAGGTGTAAAAGAATAGCCATTCCATTAAAGAATTTTGTGATTGAGAGAGGAAAATTGAACACACTCTGACATTCACCATAAGTTTAGGAGAAATAAATTTGAGGACAATAAATTCAAAGAAAGATAGACAGGTTACTATGACCTAAAAATATAGAGGAGAATTAAACTCAGGAGAAATGGGAAGCTCTTAATCCCAAACACCAAGAAGTAGAAGCACAGGGACTAACTTTAATATTAAAAAGATGGAAGTAAAGGAAAGTAATAGAGGATAAATACAAAATATGGCATAGTCTTTTAAAAATAGTTTCAGGATCAGTCTTGCTCCTACAGGATGATGATGAAACACATTTTCCTCTTCTTTGTGAGAAGATGAACACAAATATGAAATACGGAGTAAGCAGTCAGATGTGGTCACTATGTAATTTGTTTTTTATTTCTCTGTTACATGGGTAGTCTCCAATAAAAGGAGTGGTATATGTCAGGAAATGATTATGACATTAGGGGGGAAAGGACATCAAGAAGATATTTGCATTTTTTATTTTGTTTTGTTTCAATAACACAAGTGTTAAAACTCAATCAGCTGAAATTGCAAGGAAAAGTGAGGACCACAGAAAGGGATTCCCCCCCCCATTCTTTTACGAAAGAGAATTAGTGAGAGGGTAGGACCATTGCTAAGGATAGATGAGACAATGATACCAGGTGATGGAAATAGGACTGAACTCTTTGACTATTGTGGTTTCTATTTATTTTTCCAAGAATTATTTTGGGGCTGGAAAGAGCAGAAAATGCATAACAGGAAGGTAATATCCAAGAAATGTAGGGAGACAGTGAGTGGCTCTTGATACGTAGTGCAGGACAACCATGTGAACTATATCCTTGGTTACAGCAATAACCGGCTTGTGTAATCACCCAGCTTCTATCTTTGAGAGGCTATGGGGAGAATGGAAAACTACTGAAAGACCAAAGAAGGGAAAGAATTATGATTTTCAAAAAAAAGAAAAAAGAATTGAGTCTGTTAATTAGAGATCAGCAAGTTTGATTTCAATTCCTGACAAAATTCTAAAGTACATTATTAAAAAGTGGTTAGGAAACATCATGAAAAAGAAGTGGTTATTCCAAAGTCTTAGCATGACTTTATCAAGAACAGGTTATGCTAAATTAACCTCATTTTTGTTTTTGATGGACTTAGTAGGCAGGTAGATTAGTAACAGGCTGTAGACAGAGTTTACTTAGATATTAGCAAATATTTGACCAAGTTGCTCATTCTATTCTTGTGGACCAGATGGAGAGATGCGGATTAGAAGAGTACCGTATGGGCTGAATGGCTGTGCCCTCAACAAAGGTGCGAATGCTTTTGATGAAGGTCTCCAATGGTGTCTCCTAAGTAGCTGTGTTTTAGCTGTATTTTTTCACATTTTAATCAGTGCTGTGGGAAAGACATAGATGGATTTTCATAAAGATGCAGACTAAATAGCTAACAATTGAAGGACGGTCAAGGAGAAATTTCTTGACCAACTACAATATTGGGTTGAATTTAATCAGAAAAAATGAAAAGAGATGAATATAAAGTCCCACACAGGTTCAAAAAGGCAACTTTACAAGTCAAATATGGGACATATAACTAGAGAAGTTTACTGAAGAGAATCTGTGTCATTTAGTGGACCCAAGCCCTATAGAAGTCAATAATTCAATAAAGCAGCTGAAGAAGCTGATTAAATCTTCAGCTCCAAAACAAAGATGTTGAGAGTTCCTCTCTATTCAGTCTTGGTCTCACTATTTCCAGAATATTGCTTTCAGTTCTGAGCTATCTGGATACAGATAGCATCTTTTGTTATATGCCCTTTACAATTGGGGATATAGGGAAGATCTTGATCCTTGGTACAGTTGGGTACAGAATAATCATAATGGTAAAGGGACTTGAGATAATGTTATATGAGGATGAATTGAATAATAATAATAGTATTTCTTCTTCATTCTCAAAGAACACCATGACATTAGGGAGGTGATGCCATGACAAACACATGAATTGGATTTGAGTGAGGGAGGCTGTGCTAAGTCACCAGTCCTACTTTCTCCTCCAGTCATCTGGTTCAATGCCAGATATCAATCAGGATGACTGGAGATGGCCCTGGATGCAAGGCAGTCAGGATGAAGTGACTTGCTGAAGGTCACACAGCTTTTAAGTGGCAAGTGTCTGAGGCTGGATTTGAACTCTGGTCCTCCTGACTGCAAGGTCAGTGCTCTATCCACTGCGCCATCTAACTTCCCTTGGATAAGTTGAAGGAAGTGACTGAGAAAGAGACAATTTAGAGAGAATAATGATAATTATATTTAAGTATTTTAAAAGTTGTCACATGGAAGGTGGACTTGACTTAGAAATTTTTGTCACCTGAAAGTAGGAGCCTCATTCCACCTTTTCCCTAAGTAATGGGTTTGAGAATCTAGAACAAAATCATCTGACCTACAGTCAGTTTAAGCTGACCCAAGCCCAAGGAAGTATAGAAAAATTGTTTTGTTTCCGAGAAGATAGTTTTCCTTCAGGTTGGATTGTAGAACCACTTTTCCCCTCCGAATATCCCTTCCAAGGTGATAAAACTCCCTAAAGAAAAATCTTGGATTGTGATATCAAGTCATATTGATTCTTCCAGATTCTTGGAAAGTATTGGGTTATACTTAATAACTATACTTTGTATGCTTTTTTAGATTATGCAAAGTTGCATAAGAAAGAAGTTTATTCAAATAGAGGCAAATTAAGACTTACTGTAAGGGGAAAATTCCTAACAATTAAATGTGGCCTAAAATGGCAAAGGTGACCACAGTAAGTATGGGGGTGTCCTTCACTAAAGATTTTCAAGGACTATTGGACAGCTTGATAAGGATGTGACTGTGGGAATAATTTCCATTTAGGTACAGATCAAACTCAATGCTTGCTTCCTGAGGTACTTTCTAACCAAGATTTTATTTTGCTCTGGAGATGTTGTAGATTTAGGGTACAATGTGAACAAAAGCACAAAAGTTAGAAATTATATGATGTGTTCAGAATTCAGATGCTGCTCCTATTTAGTGAGAGAAGGCAGTAAAGGGAGGAAGGCATCAGATTGTAAAATCAGCATAAAGCAAAAGAGTTTTATGTTGGAAGAAGCTTGGAATAGTTGGTAGGGAGAGAGTTGCTCTTGAATCTTGGAGGATTTTGAGGTCCCATCTCTGACACATATTAGTTGTGTGATCCCAAGAAAGTCTCTAAACAATCCACTAAGACTATAAAGTGCTGGCCCAAGTTGGTGGAGGGAATTTCTTTAACCCACAATTCCTTATGTCAGAGTTCCATTTCTTACCCTCCATCCTCATATACAATAGCAAGATAGTTCAGATTTATTCATTTCTAAGCATTCTTTATTTTATTCTGAACTTAAATAAAGCAAGTATCTCCAAAACATCAGAATATAGAAAGAAACCATACACAAAATTGCAAATCTTTTATATACAACTTGCTATTTTCTTTTAAATATATAATAAATTATGTAAAATTCTTTCTTTTTTTGCTTCCTTTCTCCCTCATCCTAGAGATGGCAACTATTAGACACAAATGCATATATGTATGTGTACAATACATGTGTGTGTATAAACATGCATGTATTCACATCTGAAAACAAATCTGTGTGCATGTATGTATTTGTGTGTCTATGTTATGTGTATGTGTGAATGCAGATTATATATATATAAATATATATGCATATATAAACCATTTTCTACATATTTCTATTGATCACTTCTTTCTCTGGGTACAAAAACATCTTTTGTCATATGTCCTTTATAATTAATTGGGGATATTTATAATAGTTAAAATGACTTAGTTGCTCAAATTAGTTCTTGATGTCATATTACTGTTTTATATACAATGTTCTCTTGGTTCTGCTCATTCCCTCTTCATTATCTTATGCATGTCTAGCCATGTTTTCCTAAGTAAATGGAGCTCATCTTTTCACATGGCACAATAGTATTCCATCACAATCCTATACCACAATTGTTCTGCCATTCCCCAATTGATGGGCATCCCTACAATTTCCAGTTCTTTGTCACCACAAAGAGAGCTGCCATAAATATTTTAGAACATGTGGGTTATTTTCCTTTTTTTGAGCAGAAGAATGTCATAACTAGAATTTTTAAAAAAATATTCTGATAGGCACATAAAGAAATGAAAGGGGAGACTATAGGATAGTAGAAAAACCTATTAGGAAATTCTCTCACTAGTCCATGAAGTGTTAATGAGCAATTGTATTAGGGCAGTAATAGTGGAAATAGAGAGGAGAGGATGGATAGAGGGATATATGCTGGGAGAGGTCACAGAGGTGCTATCAGCAGAGATTTGTAGCTGATTGAATACAAGTAATGAGAGAGAGGAAGAGCCAAAGGTACTCCCAAGGTTAAAAACATGGGAGACTGAGTAGATGTCACTGCCACACATGGAAATAGTGGAGAAAGAACAGATTTACTCAGGAAAATAATTAGACATGATTAAGTTTGAGAGACAGGTAGAGATGACCTATTGGCATTTGGAGTGAGTCCTAGGTTTAAATGATAGATCAAGACTACAACCACAGATTTGACTGTCTTACAAAGGGAATCGTTGACATTATATATGCAAGAGCACACCAGGAGAACAATGTCAGATAAGTCTAGAAAGATGAATGGTAGTTATCTTCTTTATTTCCTAACATCTCTTGCATCCATCCCTTTCTTTTTAGATCATATTCCTTTAGTCCAGGTTCTTATCACCTCATACTTGAATCATTGAAATAGCCTCCTAATTAGTGTCCTTTCTTGTCTCTCTTTCTTCCTCTTTCTTCATAGGTATAAAGATAATCTCCCCCCCACCCCAAGGAATGGATTTGGTCATGACATGAACTGCTCAAAGATCTTTCCATCTTCTACTCTACCTTTGGAGTCAGAAGATTTGGGTTCATATACTACCAGCCCTGACATTATATAATACCAGTGAGACATAGGGCACATCACCGACCCTCTCTGGGGCTCATCTGTAAGAAATAGAGAGCAGAATAAATGACCTCCAAGTTCCCCTTTAACCCTCTACCTGTGGTATTGTGAGCCCATGAATCAGCCCGGACCTCACGTGTAAAATGGAGATTTTAAACTACAGATGGCTCCCAAAGTAACCTCCCCCTCAAGACTGATGTTTCTATTACCTTCATTTAAACTAAGATGAAACCTCATTTATGAAACCTTCCCAGATGAGGAAACTGAGGATCCGCAATAATCTTACTACCTGTAAATGGCAGCATTGGGGTTTGAACCCTTCCCTAATCTTTAGACCCCAAATCCATTCTTTCCACTGTACCAGCCAAGCTGGCTCTAGCTGCACTAGTACTGCAGACACTGAAAAGCTGATTGCTACAGATTTGACCTTTATCTTAAACAGCAATTTTCCTCTTTCCCCAGGTTGTTTTTGAGAGACTTTTCCTTTTTCATTTTAAACCTTGCGAATGTTTTCAGCACGAGGATATTGACAAACCAGGGATATGAGTGGCAGTGGTTGACCTTTGGGATAGAAAAATTGGGCAAAAAGGCATCAGAAGGAAGGCTCATCCCTGAGGCAATTCTGTATTTTAAAGGGAAGGGTGGAGTTTGCTGGGGTGCAAAGGTGGTTAACTTCACTTGGGGTTCCTAGATGCCTTTGCTCTGCAACTGGAGGATGAAGTCAGCTGTGCTTCCACTGAGCTCTTGTTAGGCTGGGGTTTGGACGGAGGGTGGTGGGCTCCCAGGAACCTGAGACAGTCTCAGAGAATATTGAAAACCCCAACTGGAGGGGTCCCCACCCCAATTTGCCAGTTTTCCTAATTGGGAGAATAATCAGAGCTTTGGAAATGGGAATGTAGGAGTGGTCCCACCTGTTTCCACTTCATTCCAATCCTGAAATAATTCCTTTGCTTTGAGAAGATTTGAAGCAGATTAACTTTTAAAGGACAGGGAGGGTAGCTTTGAATTGTTGGCTCCAGTGAAGAAGCTCTGGACCCTGAGCTCTAGGAAACCACTGGCCAGAAAATATATCCCTGGGATCTGCCTGTACATCCCTTGTCTTTCTTTGTGGGCAAGGAAACAGTAACCCGGATTTGGACCCAGTAACATCAGCATTCAATCCATCCTGGTTTTTAATTCTGGATTTTTTTGCTATGACTCTTTAATCTGGTTTGGTTCCAGCCTCTGATAAAAATAGAGAAAAGTTAAACTAATAAAATTATGAAATGCAGGCTTAAAATACTACCCCCCCACCATTACTACTACTGCTGCATCCTGATATTTTTTATTCATTTACACAAAGCAATCATATTATTTAACTGGACAGGTGCCCACAGAATATAAAAGAAGAAAAACAGAATAGCAGCATATGCCAGGCTAAGAATGTGATACAAATGATTACTATTGAATAAATATCCAATATTACCACAATGAAAATATTAGACAGAAATCCTCGAATCACAGAGTTCTCCAAGGCAGGAATAAAGAAATTAACACACATACACATTTTCAAGAAGGAACAAAGAGGATTGATGGAACTTCTCAGGTAAGGTGATAAACAGGTTAAATAAAAATATACAGAAATACTTTCTGAACAAACAAACCTCATTCTATTGAGTGACAATAAAAGTTAATAGGCTAATATTAGTAATTTTATGCCATTGAACTTACCAGATACAAATGATGTTGCTTTACTATCTGGTGGAATCTATGAAGCATCTAAGATCTAATGACAGAAATGAATGGCATCCATAGGTGACATGCTCACAAACTCAGTCTATAAAGAAGAATCAAACATGTTGCTGAGTCAAGTGGATTGATTTTTAAAAATAGATGAGTTCATAATAGGTCATTGTTACCTGAAATTACAGAAAATTCATCCTCAAGGAGCCTGGATTTTGCAAAAAAAAAGTCATAAAAGGTATACACACAATCACCATAGAATGCAACAATTCATCACCTGCTGAATATAAGTCATGTAGCCAGAAATATTCAAAATACTTACCGTTGTTCTTAAATTAATAGAAAACAAATTCCTATATTCCAGAGGCAAACCCTCAACTCTCCTTGAAAATTCAGCTAACATGTTGTACTGGAACTGAGACATTATCACAGACAAAATTGTTGCTCACAATTGCCTGGACATAACAATGACCTACAAAAACTTATGTTTTTTAATAGAAGTCATCATATCAAACATAAATAACCTCTGAATAGTTTGGGACAAAGAATACTCAAAATACAGAAACCTAATGGGAGAAACCCAAACCTGGGGTTGTCTATTGTCCCATTTGCCACTCGAATTGTCTAAATGATGCTTTCAGTGAGCCTACAAAAGAACTTATATCCCAACATTTTCATTCAATTAAAAACCTAATTATTTTCTCCAAATGCACAATAGTTCATCAAACATTAAATGCAAAAAGAACAATAGTAGCTGAGTGACCTTGTCCTTTAACCATTTATATCTGAACTCTACTGAACTTCATGAAAACAACAAATTGTTAAAAAAAAAAAAGTGAACTTACCATATTTGTGGAGGTGTGATTGAGGTACAATTGTTCTGGGAAAGGGTAGGCAAGGAAAGCTTTGATACTATCCAGTCTACATTTGCAGTATTTTGGAAAAGGAAGGAAATTTAATATGGATAAGTAAACTGAGAATTATATGAGCTAAGTGACTTCTCTAAAGGAAAACAATTTATTAGTGTCAGAGAGGGATGGTGTAGTATCAATGACATTAAAAAGGATTTTGGGGGCAGCGCGGTGCTGCAGTAGATAGTGCACTAGTCCTGGAGTCAGGAAGACCTGCAATCAAATCCAACCTCAGACACTTAATATTTGTCTAGCTATGTGACCTTGAGCAAGTCACATAACCCCAATACCTTAAATAAACACTTAACTTTTTTTTTTTTTTAAAACAACTTGGAAGACCTGGGTCTTGAGTCCTGGCTTCAGCTGACCTTGGTAAGTTATAGGTCACAGATTGTGGAATTTACAACTGGAAATGCCTAGATGTCATCTGATCAACCAACTCACATAAAAATGAATAATGTCATAGAACTTCTCTGAATCTCATTTTTCTCATCCATAAAATGAGAATAATCCTTATACTATCTAAGGGACTTGTTTTGTAGCACTATGAATATGTTTGTCTTTTGTTTCTTTTCAAATTATGATATGATAGAAAGAATAAACAATGAATCAGTGAACATGTATTTGAGTTTTTTTCATTTTTTAAACTTACTTTATTTAAAAAAAAATCCTTATCAACCTTCAAGACTGAGTTCAGATATCACCTTCCCTGTAAAGTCTTCTTTGATTCCTTAGATGTTGGTGTGATTTCTCTCTTCAATTTATCGTTTTTCTTAAATAAGTGTTTGTATAGATATATAATATATATTCAGATGTATGCCTATATATAATGTTTTGTTACTATAACCCCTCCCTCTAGTAGAATGAAAGTTTATAAAGTTCTTCTATCTTTGTATTCCCAGAATATTGATCACGCTTGTAATAATGTGTTGATTTAATTAAATTCTGGACCAGATTTTAATCTTCTCTTTAGTCCAGATTGCTTGCCCAACTAGCTGGGCAGTGGCACATGGCCCTGAGTTGTATGGAGGAGAAGCCAGGTACTTTCCTGAACTCTCGTGAAGAATGGGAGTTGCCACCCTCCTCTTAATTCTAGATTTGGCCACCAGTGGCAACCTACCTCTTGGATGTTTTCCCATAGAGGTCTTTGAAGCTCCTTTTCAGGGTATTTCTCAATACTCTGTCTTTAGTAGGTGGAGATTCCTTTAGCTTGAACCCCAGGAAAAAGGCATCCTTTTGGTGTCCTAAGGCCATTTTTTTTCTCCTTTTCTCCTCCATATTTTTCATAATTATGGAAAGTCAAGAGTTGTTTGAAGTCCTGCTGAGCCCAACAGTTAAAGATTATTGTGCACTGTTTGAAAAAAAAATTTCTAACTGGCCAAAGCCCAAGCAACTTTAAT
Organism: Macrotis lagotis; assembly: GCF_037893015.1. Lineage (NCBI taxonomy): Eukaryota > Metazoa > Chordata > Mammalia > Peramelemorphia > Peramelidae > Macrotis > Macrotis lagotis. The sequence goes on along the minus strand of NC_133660.1, from coordinate 255,315,514 downwards.
GAGAGTTTATTATGACCTCTTTGTGGGGGGGGAAAAGTGGAGGGAAGGAGGGATTTGGGCTCATTGTCCATTTAAATTCTCACTGATCTTTCTGGAGCTTTTGATTCCACAGATCATAGGTTTGCTTTAAAATACTCTTTGCCAGTCTGGACCCCTCTGGGGGTATTACCCAACACTCATTAGTATGTGTCTCTAAGGGGCCAGATTGTGGTTGTAAATAAAGGCAATGATTTCTCCTCTGTGAATTCATCACTCCCTCTCCCTCTCCCCTTATAACTGGACTACAGTTCTTTGAAACCTAGACCCTGAAGCTGATTTACCTTTGTAATATTTATGGAAGAGCCGAAGAGAGGTCAAAAAGAACCCTGATTTGGAGGAGAGATGAGCGAATCTTAGTTTTGCTACTACCTGTGTGACCTTGGGCAAATTGTTTAACCTCTCTGTGCCTCAGTTTCATCACCTGTCAAATGAAGGAGGTGGACTACATGACCTCTGCCATCGCTTCCAGCTTGGAACCTATGATTTATTATTTATGAAACCCTTTTTAGCTGTATCAATTTTGCCAAGCTTGGACTGCAAAGGAGCTCATGCAAGTGAGAGAGGATGATACTAGGGCATTCTTTCACTGTGAAGGCTTGTGGTCTTCGATCAGTTTGGGTCACAACTAATGTCATGAAAAGCCTCCAGGTTAGAGTTCTTTCCCTTCACTCTTTGGACTCAGTAGTCTCTCTGTGCTTTTTGTTTTTGTTTTTTATGGAAAGAGATATTCCAGGTTAGTTGGGTCCCACATGAGTTGACCACATTTGTGTCCAGGGTCTGCACAAAAGGCAGGAGTTGCCAGGATTCTCTTTCTCTCTCTCTCTCTCTCTCTCTCTCTCTCTCTCTCTCTCTCTCTCTCTAGCTTGGTTGACAATAGTTGTTTATAGTTGTTTGCATATTCCATTAGATTGTAAGTTCCTTGAGAGTATAAATCCTGTTTTCCTTTCTTTGTATCCTCAGGGTTTATCATAATATCCAATATATAGTAGGTTCTTCATAGCTTATTGATTGCTTGACTGTGATAGAAGTTTGAGGAGCTCTGAGGAAAGTTTCTTTGGGTCATTCATGAACAATTCAATAGACACCCACTAGGCAAGGCTCTGATCTGGGAGCTGGAGATTCAGAGACAAACTTGAAATAGCTCTTACCCTCCAGGGCCTGGTAGGGGCAAGAGACTCTACAACATCCTCCCTCCAGGGAGGATACACAAGCCAGGAAATACAAAGCACAAACTAATTGTGCTAATAACTTGACGGAGCACAAAAGGAATGATGTTCTTGTAAGAAGACTCTTCCAAGTAGGATGCTATGGGACCTGATACTTGTAATCTATTGTAGCTAAGTGATAAAAGGGAAATAGTGATAGACCCAGAATCATGAAGATCTGCATTCAAGAAGCCACAGATACTTACTATCTGAATGACCTTGGACAGATCATTTGACTGCTTCCAGACTCAGTTTCTTTATCTGTAAGATAGTGATAACATAACGCCTACCTCCCAGGATTGTTGTAAGGATAAAATGAGGTGATATTTATAAAGCACCAAAAACTGTGAGTTATTATTAACTATCATTCATATATGCTTATTGACTTGCTGATTTGAACAAGTATAAAATGAAGGATTCCAAATTTGTCTCATCTGAGTCCAAGTTTAATATTCTTTCCAAGACACCACGCTGCCTCTTTTACCACTAGAGATAGAATCAGGCAACCAGGATTGAATTCCTGGCTACAACTATCCAATACCTGTATCAAGTTGGGCAAGTTATCTTATTTCTCTAGACCTGTAGTGGTTTTCTCATGTGTAATATTTTCCTCATAATTCATAGAGCTGTGTTGTACACTCTCAAATAATTAAAGATGTGAATCTCTATAAAATAATCATTACTTCTGCTGCTGCTACTACTACAACTATAGCTTCTCCTCTTCCTTTTCCTTCTCCTCCCTTCCTTTCTCTTTCCTCCTCCTCCTAGCAATAACAGTGTGTTCCTTAGTCTTACTTCTTCCCCACTCCAATGCACAGGATGCTATGAGACTCCCCTACCACTCTGTCCCAGAAAGAATGCTGTAGAAAATTGAAATAAAACTGAACCACTTTTATTGTTCATTTCTTTGAGTTGCCATAAGCAGACATGTAACTTGCCAGGTGTCCCTGATTAAGACTTTATAAATGAAAGCTCTTTATAGGGATGGCACTCAGGAACCATCTTCTCTCTTCAGCAATGCCCTCCCAAGGCCCGGGGACATAGTTTCAAACCACCCACTGCTGGGAGGCCAGATGGGGAGTAGTAGTTTTGAAGACGCAGCCCAGTCTGTCTCTAGTTTCTGCTAAAACACACAGCATATACTTGTGAATGGACACACACACACACACACACACACACACACACACACGGAGTTCTTTTACTATTTGCTATTTTTTTTAAGAATGGCAATGTTTTTTCAGGGCTAAAATAATTCCATATTCAGGAATTAAAATATCAAAAGATCATAATTAGAAGAGATCATAGATAGCGACTATCAAGTCCCTCCTCTTAATTTTACAGATGGAGTAAACATGGCTGAGAGAAATTTTAAGTGACTTGAATTAGGTCATAAAAGGTAAAAGTCAGGATCAGAATCCAGGTCCTTTAACTACAAATCTAGTGATCTTTTCATTGACCTATGGGTATGGAGACAGATTGATTTCACCAAATGCCCTGGATCTACTTCAGAAGTCAAATTTGACTTTTGTTGCCTTGGTAATGACCAGGGTGGTGTTTAGGAACACCCCGGAATGGTTGATTTGGAGCCAAGATTAATTGACATGAACCCTGATTCCAATACATTCTGGTTTTGCAACGTCAGACAAACCTTAACCTTGCTGACATACAGTTTCTCCATTTGCAGAATAAAGGGGTCACACAGTATGGCCACTAGGATTCCTTCTAATTCCTGCCATCTGATCCCAGAAAGAAGGAATGGACTTGTGATCTCACTGGTATAGGAACTCAGATGAAAAACATTCTGAAGTCTTCATGTGCCTATGCCTTCTCCCTACCTGAACCTTGACTCTGCTCCTCAAACCATGCTGGTTCCTTTGCCTTTCCTTTTGTCCAGGTCTAGGATTCCACATCCCTTCCCAGGTACTTCCATACCATATGCCCAGGTGTGTCCCCAGCCTTCCCTGCTTTCTAGTTCCTCTTTTTTATGTTGTCTTCCCCCATTATACTGTTAGTTCTTTAAGGGCACCCTGGAGTTGTATCCTCAGTTTTTAGTATAGCACAAATAGTACAGGGCAGCCAGGTGGCACAGTGGATAGAGTGCTGGGCCAGCAGTTAGGAAGACTCATCTTCCTGAGTTCAAATCTGCCTTCAGACATTTACTAGCTGTGTGACCCTGGGCAAGTCACTTTACTCTGTTTGCCTCAGTTTTCTCATCTGTAAAATGAGCTGGATAAAGAAATGGAGCCATTCCTAGATCACAAAAGAAAGCACATAGTACATAATTAATTCTCTCTCTCTCTCTCTCTCTCTCTCTCTCTCTCTCTCTCTCTCTCTCTCTGTCCCCTTTCTCCCAAAATAGGTGCAGCAACTTCTCTTAGGGAGATTTTGGATCCTGAGAAGGCCAGTCAAGTGACTTGCCCAGGGCCGCACATTCATTATCTATCAAGAGTAGAACTTCAGCCTAGATCTTCCTGGTTTTTGAGGAAAACTCCCTACTACTATTCCCCACCACTACTCTGTAATCCTATGATTATAAAACAGGGAGGATGAGGACTGCAAAAGTGACCTTGTAGGATTTTTGTGAGGAAAGTGCCCTGTAAAACACTATTAATATAAACTAGCTTACCCCGAGAATAAAGTGGGGGATCAGCTGAGACAACTTGGTAACTGATAATATCTGAGTACAGCTCTCGGTAGGAAAGGAATTTGCCCAATTCCTTACTTTTACCTAATTTGAACTATTTATGATTAGATATTCAAAGGAACACTCACCCTTTGTTTCCATCAGGATAAAACCCCATAGCCTCTAACAACTGTTGGATCATCCCAAGGTTGAGTTTTGGAGACTAATAAGATTATAGCTTTTGAACCAGAAGTGAGCTTGAAGGCTAGTTAGTGCATCCAAGCCCCTTATTTTCCAGATGATGCAAAAACAGATAAAAATGAAATGATTTGCTCACACTCACATGGCTTGTAAGGGGTAGCACCAGGATATAAGGTTAGGCCTACTGCCTAATCGTATACTTATTTGCATTCCATTCATGTTAGTACACACTCTTTCTTTCTAATCCCAGTTGGATGATGAGCCAATTGAGGACAGATACTGTGCCTTCTTTATCTTTAGATCCTCCATTTGGGACAGGGTATTTTGTATGTAGTATGTGCTTAATAAATGAAGAACGCTGAATGCTAGGGACTTAATAGAATATAAGGGCAGGGACAATTTTATCCATCTGGGATGTACAGTATAATGCCAGATCCAATGGACGTTCATTGAATTAATTGATATGCAGGTGTTTGTATATGTTGTTTAAAAGATAGGACCTCTGGAGGTTGTTTGAAAATCATTTGACTCTTGGTTTTCCAAGAATCTTGTCGATGACCTTGGACGCCATTCACTACAAAAAGCGGCCTATAAACAACGCAACCCGATGCGCCCTTGACTTTTGGCTGTGTGGTCAAGCTCTCGACAGGTGATCGGTCACATTACTCTGTGTTTCCAAAGAGTATTTTAGAAAAGTGCATTAGAAAGGGGTCATGTGTTGGGGTGGTTCCCCAGCTGGCCAATGCCAGTTGGATTTCCTGGCACCCCGAGACCAGATTCCAAAGGAAACCATGAGCCTGGGAGCCTTTAGGGGCAGGTGGGCCTTTGAAGTTAAAGCCCTAGGTCATTTCAGTGTCCCAGCTGAGGGAGGAAGCCACGAATCTGAGCTGTGTCTCTACCCCCTTGGGCCCGTCCCAAGCATGAGGATAGCATACCTCTCCAGAGAACAGCATGTATGTTCTCATGGGCCAGCAGCTCTCCCTCTGTTTGGATCACTCAGACACAGAGACCTCGGGTCCCAAACAACTTCTTCCTAAGAGCTAAAATCACGTGAAAACTGTGACGAACAAGCATCTTAGGTGCTCGGTGGAGTGTGTCTGAGACGAGAGATGCTAACCTCTCACTTGGCCTCTGTGGTGGCTACAAGGAGAGGGGGCCCTGGGCTTCCTTCAGAAACAGTCTAGAGTGTGTGTGGGGGCATGGCTAGCTGAACCTGACCTCCAGGGAGCCCGTCGCACCCAGCATGAGCTACTTAGGAGGGGAAATGCCATTGAGGTGAGCATATTTCTAAATACCCCCGTCCCAGCTGGCTACTTCTGGCCTGTATGTCGAGAACAAATTGAAGAAAAGTAAATTGTATCACATGTAATGTGGAAAAAATTTGATTTTATAAAATAAATTTTTATATCCAAAGAAACACCAGGTGTGGAGTATTATAAGGAGGGAAAAAAAACTTTTCTTGGCCAAAACAAACATTATTTTTGGGTTTCCACATATGAAACACAGGATAAAAAAATATAAGGCATCAGAAATCATTTCAGAGACAAAGATGGCCAACTTCCTTGAAGACTCCTCCCTCATCCTCTCACAGTTCTCACTGAAATAACTGCCTAGAGGCGTGGAGTGGACATCACCGATTCCCCCCCCCCTCTTTTCTTCTCTTCCCTTTTCTTTCATTTCCCTTTCTTTATTTCCTTTTTCATTTTATAGCAGATCATTCTAATGGATCAACAATTTTGGAATGATCCTACCATTTCCTTTCCTATGGTATAGGGGAAAGAACAAGACTAGGGAGAACTGGGGCTCATCTAAAAGAGGCAGTCTGAGAGAATTGATAAGACTTCTTTTTTTGTTTTTGCTTTTGCAAGGCAATGGGGTTAAGTGACTTGCCCAAGGTCACACAGCGAGGCAATTATTAAGTGTCTGAGATTGGATTTGAACTCAGGTCCTCCTGACTCTAGGGCCAGTGCTCTATTGAAGATTTTTTTCTTGGGGATCAAAGGATCTCAGTTCAAACCAAGCTCTGTGTCTTACTATGCAGCCTTGGCCAAATTGGTCAAGCTCTCTGAGCCTCAGTTTTTGTCATCTGCAAAATGGGAATTTGAACTAGATGAACCCTTGAGGTTTTTCCCAGTTCCGTAAGCTATGGAACCTTGTTCCTCTAGGGCTCTATTTACTCAATCATTGTTAAAGCACCTACTATGTTGCAGGAAGTATGAAAGATGCTATGAAAAATATTGTGAATGCATAAAAGAATTCTTGTGAAAATTTGAAATCATTCATCTTCTTTGGAAATTAAGCTGTTGAAATTCTCAGGTGAAAAAATCATCAAGTGATTGAAATGTCAATTTGAAGGTTTGCATCCCCTCTTGCTTCTGTAAACTGCAGTCTCTCCTTTCTGTGTGGAATTCACTTCCATCAATTAATCCACAAGTAAGAATCTAGATGCTGGGGAAACTGGTACAAGGATGAAATGATTCAAGTTTCCTTTAAGAACCACCTCAATTGTGGTGATAAGCCTAGTTGCTAATGCTCTGCAAATTTTCTTATACATAATGACATTATCTGTATAACTGTTATTAGAGAATGTGAGATCTTTAAGAAGGGTTACATTTTGTTTTGGTTTTGTGCTTGTTTGTTTTTTTAGGTAGTGTAGGAAGATCATTGGACTTGTAGTCCAGAAGACCTGAGATCAAATTTGATTTTAGAAACTCACTAGCTTTGGGTAAGTCACTTTGCCTTTGTTTGCTCCAGTGATCTTATCTGTAAAATACAAGTAATAAAAACACCTATGTAGCAAGATTATTGTAAGGATAAAATAAGAAAATAACTGTTGACTGCTTAGCCTGGTCTGAAAAAGTGGGTAATATATAGATGTAAGCAACATTAATTATTATTTTATCTTTGATTCCTTAAAGCGAGCAAAATACTTCCATTTGAAAAATGCACAGTATGCTCCTTTAAGCAAAGATATTTAAAAAATATTTCTTGAATTAATGTATGGTTCCTTCTCTCACAGAACATTGTTTCAGTTGTGTCCCATTCTTCATGACCCCATTTGAGGTTTTCTTGGCAAAGATGCTGGAGTGGTTGGTTTACCATTTCCTTCTTCAGCATGTTTTTTTTTAGATGGGACAAAGAGGATTCAGTGATTTACCCAGGGTCACACAGGCTGGATCTGCATTCATGAAGACAAGTCTTTTGCTCTATCTGTTGGCACTACCTAGCTGCTCAGAAAATGCAATAGTTTAAAAAACAAATGCAAATTATCAAAGGACAAAGTAGAATACTGTTAGTACATTCCTTGTAATGAGATTTTTAGAAGAGATCATAGGATCATAGACTTAGTTTGAATAGACCTTAGGAGTTACCTAGTTCCTGAAAGAGATCACAAAAGAGGGTAGAAAACCCACATATACAAAATATTTATATCAACTCTCTTCATGGTGGCAAAGAATTAGAAATTGAGGGGAAGTCCATCAACTGGGGAATGGTTGAACAAATTGTGGTGTGAGATTGTGATGGAACACTATTGTCCTGTAAGAAATCATAGGCATCCAAACTTGAGAAAATCCTGGAAAGACCTGCAGGAACTGATGCTGAGTGAAGTGAGCAGAACCAGAAGAACATTGTACATACTAACGACATTGTATGATGATCAATTAGAATGGACTTGCTCATCTCAGCAGTTCAATAATCAAAGACAATTCTAAAGGACTTGTGATAGAAAATGCCATCCACAGCCAGAGAAGGAATTACGGTGTCTGAATGCAGATAAAAGCTTACTATTTTCAATTTTAAAAATGTATTATGGTCTTTTCCCCCCTCCCTTTTCCATAGCAAGATTAATATGGATAAATGTTTAATATAGTTATACATGTATAATTTGTATTAGATTGCTTTCTAACAGGGGGAGGGTAAAAAATGTGAAACTCAAAACTTCATAAACATGATTGTTAAAAAGCTATCTTTGTTTGTAATTGGGAAAATAAATTAATAAAATTAAAAATAAATTACCTAGTCAATCTCCTTATTTTACAGATGAGGAAACTGAGGCCACTCCAGATTTATGATCATAATCATTCAGATTTCACCTTTCTTGGTTTTCCCAAGCTGACATAGGTTCCAGGCAAGGTCAAATTTCTTTTTGGCACTGCATTAGTTGTTATGATGTAGTCAAATTCCTCTACTCTCCCCCCCCAAAAAACTATATAGCTGCTTCTAAATTCTCTTTTCAAGTTTTGCCACATTTCTATTTTTTAAATGATGCTATTAAAGTTATAAGTACATTTGAATTATTTATATTTCTGTGTATTGTCTCCAGCTGCAATTGTATATTTCAATATCTTTCAGCTTCACGTTGCCATCTGGACCAGATTGCTGCTAAATCAAATCAGATAAACTTTACCTTTCTACTATCTCTGATATATGTCAACCTCACATCTCCAGAACCACAGGATTCTTAAAAGCAATCTATTTTCAAAGAGCGTGGGGGAAATTAGTGAGTTTGGATAATACAATCTTCATTCTCTGAACATTAGTCTTGAATAGACTAGCATGGACCCGAACTGAGTGGAATAACCAATGTGGTAACATTGAGCCTGGCATGGGCTATTCTTGTGAGACCAACCTCATCTTTTTCCTGAAGCCTTTTTTTTTCCACCATCTGAGCTGCTGCAAGCCAATTTATAGACCCCCACAACAGCTTGTGGATTTTTAAATCTTACAGAACTCTCAAGGCTTGCTTCATATTGACATCATAATTCTAGCTGGCATCTTTGGGATGGGAAAGAGTTTTATTCTAATATCTTTGTCAGTGTGAAGAGGCTGGGACTGATTAGAAGACTAGAAACTTCCCAAATTAGATTTGGGTATTTGGTTCTTAGCTCTACAATCTCCTTCCACTTTATACCCCTCCACGTATTCCACAATCCATGATCCATTTGCTGGCCCTTTTCCCTGGCTGTCCCCAGTCCCTGGAGGGTTCTCACTCTCTGCCTCTGCCTCCTAGTTTCACTACCTTCCTTAAAGACTCAACTCAAATCCCACTTTCTACAGAGACCTTTCTGGTTTTCTCCACCTACTAGTGCCTTCCCTCTAAGATCATTCAGATTTTATATGCACACTTTCCATAGTTTTTCTACTCATGGTAACTTGCAAATTTCCCCCATTAAAATGTGAGCTTTTCAATAAGAGGGATCTTGCTTTTGACTCTCTATGGATATCCAGTGCTTGGCTCATCTTAAATATTGTTGACTGATTGACTTTATCTTTCCTGGTTTATGTGCTAGGCAAGGTGATTTTTATCACTTGCCACACAAGACTGAATTTCCTCAGCCTAGGGGTACTTCATTCAATACAGAAACTGCTTGGTAGTTTGGCCAACTCTGTTTTTAATTCAGGAGACAAAAGGGGGAAAAAAGGAAAGGGGGGGGATAACTTAGAGCATTCCAGATTTGGAAGGTGACCACAATTAAGGAGGGGACAAAAACACCCAAGAGATAATTCACATAGAAGCTGTTTGTCCTTCATTCTTGAAGAATTCCAAGACTTCTGGGAGGTGATGGCAAGACAAGCAGATGATTTGGATTTGAATGGGGGGGGTGGGGAGGTTGGGCTAAGTCCCCAGCCTCATTTTCTCCACCAGTGTCAGCTGATTCCAGTGGTCAGATATCAATCAGGATGACTAGAGATGACCTTGGATCCAAGGCAATCAGGGTTAAGTGACTTGTCCAAGGTCACATAGCTACATAGGTGCTTCTGTCTTCATGGGCTAGCTTGCTGGTATCCTGGTAGGTTATCTTTTCTGTCCTGGGGTGTCCCAGGGTTAAAGCATCCCCTTCCCAGGCAGGGCATATGTGCACATATCTTCCCTGAATATACAAATCTTTCCATACACATCTGGTTCCAAGACAGCCCATTTAATAAGTCTACTGACTAGAAAATGGAATGTTTTCCAAATGACCCTACTGAGAAGCTCTGCAGTCCATTTCTGTTGGAATGATATCATAAATGGTGATAGTCTAATCCTTCCTGTGTTTGCTAAATGGACTTGGGGAGAAACGAGGGGGAAAGCTGAGGGTTTGCCTATAATATTCCAAACTGAATAACTGAATGCAAATCCTAAAGGTGGGAATGGAAATCCTGTTCACTCTGAACACATGAGTGATGCTAATTTCTCTGGCAACAAAAGAAAAATGAATATATCTCTCTTTAAGGGTAAATTACCATTTATTGTAAATGTGCCATATAAAGGAAGCCATAAGCCATAAGTCATTATTATTGACCTATTACGATTCATCCTGCTTTGCCCCTAATTAAATAAAAATGGGCACTTGGAGATAATACACTTAGAGTTAGATTATTCTTTCCTGTACTCTTTCCTGCCTGCTAGGCTTTCCACCACCCTGCTTTGGAATTGATATTCCTGCCTCCCCAGCAGAGAGACAATACAGTCATCAAAGAATGTGCTTCATTTTTGTCCTAAGCACAAGAAGTGTTTATAATCTAAGTTGACATCTTTCACACTTGATGGTATATTTAGCCATCGAGAAGGAGAGAATCAAAACTCATCTAGAGGTCAAAATTACTTGTTGGCTGAATTGGTTCCTCAATGGGAGCAGACTGGGTGAGGGACATTGAGGATGGCAGGCTCACCATCCTTAGTGAAAGAGAGATATTTGGAGAGAACTTGAGGGAAGCCTGTTCTTGGGGTCAGTATATGAAAAAATGAAGCAGGAGATATTCTTCAAGGGGGAAAAAAAACAAGAAACATAGAGCTCTCAACTCCCTTGAATAAGCCAGACACCTGAGCCAAGGAAAAGAAATTGAAATATGAAAAAGGACAAATGCAGGTCAAGTTCAAGGTTCTCATAACCATCCAAGTATGCAACCCAGTATCCTCAGCCTCAACAAACTGATAATTCTTCATGAATTTTCTTTAACATAGAAGGAAACCATTTATAGGTCAATTTCCCTTAGTGGGAAGAAAAGATGTATAAAATGAAGATGTAAGCAAAATAATGGCAATGCTGCACGTTTTTGTGTTTTATGGTTATGCATTTGGACAAACATAAGCCTTGGAGCAAGGAGAACAGAATCTTAATCCTAGCTTAAAGACTTACTCTTTGATCAGGGGCTCAATTTCTCAGAGAATCAAATTGCTCACATGCAGAATAGGAATGATATTTAAACTACTCATCTCAGAGGACTGTTTTGAGGAAAGTGTTCTGCACAACTTAAAAAATCCCTCTAAATGTGAGTTAGCAACATCAGCACCCAGTTCTTGGCCAGAGTAACATTCATGAATGTTTATTAATTATCACCATGATCATTCTTATCACCAATAGTAGCAGTAGCATTTCATTTAGTCCTCAAAACAATCCAGGAAGGGAGGTAGTGAAAATATTTTTTATCCCCATTTTGCAGATGAGCACAGAGGCTCCACTTTCAAGGGCTGAAATGATAAAGCTGGCTCTGAAACCCTGGGATTCTCATGCTCCATGTCCAGAACTTATTGTGCTACAACCCACTGCCCTGCAACAGAAATATGAGTACCCCCAATGAAACAAATACACAGGGACATATTAATCATGGAAATTATCAATCCAATTCTCTTGAGTCCCAGAAAGTAGAGTTAAAATGCCCAAGTGATTGATGGGAGTCCTGAAGCAATACCAAGTTGATGAGAGAGAGCTCCAGAGTACAGGATTTTTTAAAAAAGGGGTTTGGTTGGTTCATTGCTAATAGTTGGGACAGAAAGAAGTGCATTCAATTATAAGTTAAAGGTTCAAAATTCATCCCTTTTTTCTTCCTATGTAAAATGAGAGGTTTGAGAAAGACATGCAATGTCCTTTCTAGTTCAAAACCCTAGGTCTGCATAAATCTACAGTGGAAAGAATACTTAAAGTCACAGGACCTAGGTTCAAAGTCAGCCTCTGATGCATATCTATGTGGCCTGGGGCAAGTTGCTAAAGCTCACTAGGCCTCAGTGTCCTCATCTTTAAAATGATGAGGTTGGACTAATGGTCTCTGAGGATCTTCCAGCTCTACCTCTTTGATTTAAATATAACTTATGAAAATAATTGAGATAAGACCTTAAATTAAGATTGAGAAAAATGGATACATGGTCTCCTAAGGAAAGTGCTATTAAATATTAATGGCACAAATAAAGGACAAAAAAATTGACTAGTGGTCTAAAATTCTGTATATACTAATTAGAAATTAGTATTGTGGGAAAAAACAAGCCTTTGAATCTGGAAGGTTATATGATAATTAAGGAAATTGAATAGTTTACTATAAAATAGTTTACCTATAAAATCAGGATGGAATATAATGAAAGTAAAATCAACAAGACAAGAAACAAAGTGGCAAAACCATCTGAGAGAGGCCATACAGCCAAGCAAATGGAAATATCCATAGTGGGTAGATAAAAGAGAGAAGATCTTTCTGCTACTATGGATGAAAAGCAAATAGGAAATAAGATGTTGAGACCCACTTGGGTTCAGTGTTTGGGCAGAAGAACTCAGTTTGTTGACCATTGACTGAGGGATCATTGGAAACATCAACCCTTCTGTACTCTTCATTCAAGGTCATTCACAAAGATGTTCACCTTAATAAAAATAAGAAGCATGAAGGTGGTCCTCACTTGACCAAAGGTTAAAAAAAAAGATCCTTTATATCCATTGTCTCACCTGAGCCTCACAACAACTCCAATAGGTTGATAGTTCAAACATTTTTTTTGTCTGTCCCATTGCCAAGTACTTAAAGGGAAGCAACTTTGGTTGGTGGTAGTGATGGTGGTGGTCTTTGAATCCCCAAAGCCTAGGGAGCTGGCCTTGGAATTTAGAAGACAGATTCATCTCCTGTCTCTGTCACAATGTGACCCCAGGACAAGTTACTTCCTAGAGCTATGAGCATTAGGAGGGAGAAGTATTCTTCATTGGTAAGGAAAGTTTCTCCAGAAGCTCCTTACCTTGATGAAATCTCAATCCAGTTACTAGAAAGAAAGAAAAAAGAAGGGGGGGGGGGGAGAGAAAGAAAAAGAAAAAAAGAAAGAAGGAGAGAAAAAATAAATGAAGAAAGAAAAAATATAGGTAAGAAGGAAGAGAAGAGAAACAAAGTAAAAAAAAAGAAAAAAATTCTTAAATCCAAGCTTGTCTGGCACATAGCTACTTAATAATTTCATGTTGAATTAAATTAGATATTATTCCCATTGAATAGACAAGGGAACTGAGATCCAAAATGTTAAAAATAACTAGTTCCGATGGAACATCCAAGCAATAATCTGACTGTAGGTCCAGTCTCTTGCTATTACACATCATGTGTGTGTTAATGTAGAGTTAAAATGCCCAGGTATTTGATAGGGAGTCCTGAAGCAACACCAGGGAGATGAGAGTAAACTATAGAGGGTAAGATTTTTTAAAAAGATGCTTTTGTTGGTTGGTTGGTAATAGTTGGGGTAGAGAAAAGAGCATTCAAGTACAAGTCAAAGATTCAAACTTCATCCCTGCAGTGAAAAATCATTAGATTTTTCTTCCTCTGTAAAATGAAAGGGTTGGAATAGACATACAACGTCCCTTCTAGGTCAAAAACCTACATCTGCATAAATCAATAGTAGAAAGAACACTTATTTTTAAGTCACAGGACCTAGGTTCAAACTCAGCCTCTGATACATAGCTGTGTGGCTTTGGGCAAGTTGCTAAATCTCACTAGACCTCAGTTTCCTCATCTTTAAAATGATGAGGTTGGACTAAATGGTCCCTGAGGTGAATATAACTTTGCAAATCTGACCCTGTCCTAGTACACATCACTCTTGCCTTTATACTTGTTGGAAATCTCATGAGATTTCCCCATTTATTGTAAAGTCAGTGAGTTAACTTCTTTAAAAATGGGAATCATTTTTCATATCCTCAAATGATACAGGGCCTCTATCCTTTAGGCCCTGCTCCCAGATTTAAACCTAAGTACAATATTATTCAAAAAATCTCTGGTTCATGTCCCCGGACAAAGAAGTTCTTTACATATTACTAATATTTTTCTCTATCAGAAAAGGGCATTTAACTCCCTTGGAAAGCATTCAAGAAAATCAATTGTGAAATAGTGGGCAGATTTTACTTAACTTAAGGAAAAAAAATGTAGCATGGGAAACTATTGGGAAAACATTTCCTCCCTTTTCAGAAATCACCAAACAACCTTTCTTTTGAGTCCTCACTTTCCCTTGAAACCTATATGGTTCCCATGACTAACGGTAGCAAAGACAGAATAGGCCAAGGTTTCTCCTACCTGTCTTGTTGGGTTGCCCTGGGAGACCATTTTTGCTCAGGTTTTCAAGGATTTGTGGGTTCCTTCCTTCAGTGTCTCCATCTGCTTCTGCCTCTTGATCCATGGTATGTTTGGTTTCCTAGTAAAAACATGGTGGATGTGTAGCTCTCTCTTCCCGTCCTGCTTGTGTTGGTTCTAAAAAATCACAAGGGTGGGGATGGCTAGGTGGTACAATGGATAGGGCACTGGCCCTGGAGTCAGAAGTACCTGAGTTCAAATCCGGCCTCAGACACTTAATAATTACCTAGCTGTGTGGCCTTGGGCAAGCCACTTAACCCCATTTGCCTTGCAAAAACCTAAAAAAAAATTACAAGGGTATCATGAGAAGAGTTGGAGACCTTCTCATGAGCCCCATGTGTATTTTTTTTATATAGCTCACAACCTTTCTTGTGATGTTGCCAGTAGGTAGCAAAGGGTGTAGGACAGACTCTATTTATTTCCATGACTTCCACATATTCAATTGGATTATATTGTGTAATAAGATGTTAAATATTTTGTTATGTTTTATTTCCTTGTGACTCTAATCTACATGCAAATCAGGATTCTGGACCCAGCAAAACCTTTTAAAACCCCAAAGCGGAAGATTTTGTTGAATATTTGCAAGTGTGTCTGCTTGTACATTCTCTTTGTCCAAAGAACCTCCTCAGAGTCATTGAGAACCTGATGAAGAATTCCCTCCAGGCTCAGGTCCAAAACCTTTCTCAAGGAGGAAGGCAACTAGCCTTAAAAGCATCCCATTCAACTTTTGGCCACATTTATCTAAATATGAGGTTTTTCCCCTTTATATCAAGCCTAATTTTTTTTTTTTCTGCAAAACTCCCCAATTGATCTTCGACAGAATTCTAACAGACCAGTCAGCCCTGATCATGCCAGGTGGAGACCCTTTGAAAATGAGTGACTCTTTTGAAGTGGAACCTGCAAAAAATAAAATCATCTCCCTTTTATCTCAGGCTTCTTTCCTAGCTGTGACTATGGCCCCTCGGGATGTCTGCTTCTTACCATAAGACTACCTCTGTATTAGGGGTGGGGGGCTAGGGGGTGGGAAGAAGCATCATTTAAAAACAAACTAAAAACCCAGGTTTCCTTTAAAGACCTCTAATTTTGCTCAATGCATATTAACACATATGTACATAGAGCTGAATATTTCAACCTCTCTAAGGGTTATTCTAAAGACTAACAAGACAAGACAGCTATTTTTCAGCAACAACCAAATAATTGGTAGTTGATAGAGTTGTCTGATTCACTGATAATTAAAATTATAAATGAGGCTTGTTTGGCTTGAATGATTATATTCAAGCTTCAGTGGTCATGGTCTCCAGGCACTGGGGCATGTAATTATACCCCACTTTGACCTTTGTTGACCATAACTCTGTGTTGACCAGTGCAAATCCTAGGTAGTTGCTAAGGACCAGATGGTGTTTTTGGACAAGAGTAATACAACTTGGTCTTACATTAAGGATTGATATTCACTGTTGGGGAAACGACTGGGTCGGGTCCTATCAGAGAAGAATATGTGTGTGGCTGTTCTCAGATGCTAATTATTCCTTTGCCTAGCCCAAGTCAAAATGTATTTTTTTAACTTTTGTAAAATTCTCAACAATGGTGACCCAGAAAAATGTTCCTATTACTGCATTGCTTTTTCAAGAAGCTTCCCCAAAATTGCTGTGCTCTGATATTTGATGAAATTTGGTCTTTGATAGATGTCACTTGTATTTAATGATTTTTTTTCAGCATTGGTAACCCCTTCACTGATGCAGATCCACACTCCTCTGTGACCCAGGAACTACATTGGCTGAAAAATAATGGCAACTTAGATTTTGGCTTTAAGGCTGACAACCCCACCACAATTAGAGATTTTAAAGTTATTTGGTTCTCCTGAATTGTAGAATCCACATCTTGAGAGGAAGGACTGAATCCCCCAATGCTTAGTCTTCCAGGTAAAAGATACTTAAATGCCTTTTAATCAATAAATGTTGATTCCTAGGTGGCTGTATTGTGCAGAGAATACTGGACTTGGAATCAGGAAGACTCATCTTCATGAGTTCAAATCCTGCCTCAGACACTTAATAGCTGTGTGACCCTGGGCAAGTCATTTCATCCTGTTTGCCTTAGTTTCTCATATGCAAAATGAACTAGAGAAGGAAATGAGAAGCCCTCCAAAATGGGGTCATGAAGAGTCAGACTTGACTAAAACAACGGAACAACATCTTATAGATGAGAAAAAATACAGCTCAGAAAAATGAATTTACTTGTACGAGGTCACAAAGGCAGAAAGTAGCAAAGGCAGGATTGAACCCAGGTCTTCTGTTTATAAATAAAGGATAGAATTAGGATTTGAATGCAGGTCTTCTAAGTACAAATCCAGTGTTCTTTGTACTACATTAAGCTTCTTGAGATGGCTATACAACTGTCCATCTTCTTAAGTGTCAGACATACACAGTGGTCCAGATATATACACAGTTGTCTTCCCAGTGTTGGCAATATTTCAGACAAGTATCCATACCACGATATTGATAATAAAATATAGAAAAGTATGTAATTAATTAAGATATCTGATGAGAATCATTACTCAGTCCCTCAAACTATCCAGAGTGAGAAGAAACACTTTAAACTCTCCTGTGATTTATTGTTACTGGGATTTCTGTT
Organism: Macrotis lagotis; assembly: GCF_037893015.1. Lineage (NCBI taxonomy): Eukaryota > Metazoa > Chordata > Mammalia > Peramelemorphia > Peramelidae > Macrotis > Macrotis lagotis. The sequence goes on along the minus strand of NC_133660.1, from coordinate 255,298,477 downwards.
TTTACTGGAATTTCATCAGTATAGAAAAGCTTCCACCTCTGAAAGTATCTATCTTTTTTTCAAATCAAGTAGTGACATAAGGACTGGAATTGTTTCAAAAGAACTATGAACAGTCCTAGATGTATTACCACTCTCTTTTTTTTTAACTTTATAGGATAGGAGCTATCAGAGCTCATTCCACACCATGATTTCTCCAGAGAACCTACTCAGTCACTGCCTTCAGAGGTCACAAAATGCAGGCTTCCATTGTCAAAGGAGGACATGGTCATGGTTTCCAATGACTCTATTACAGATCAGGTTTGCTATATTTCAGATTTACTCAAAAATGCACTTCTTGGACCTTCAAAAGATCACTGTTAAAATTCAGCTAGCAATCAACGATAATAAATTGAGCACCTATTCTGCCAAAGACAGTGCTAGGCACTAGGGAAGGGACAAAAACATCTGTCTATGAAGGGAGACAAAATGCATAGCTAAAGGTATATACAATCTATACCCCACCAATGCAAAATAATTCTGAATAGAAAGGGACTAGTGTCAGACATTTTAAAAATATATATTTAAATAAATATAGGTCTTCATTATTGATTTCCTTTATAATCCTATATATTTTATTTTTTGCATTTAAAGCTATTGTTCCGAGAAAAGATCCAATGAATAAGCATTTATTATATTCCAATATATAAAGGCAAAAATAGTCCCTAAAGGAGTCAATAAACAATTACATACATGCCAAATATGAGTACAGATCATATATACCAAAGATTTCACTAACTTACCAACAGAATCCATGATACATAAAAAAATTATTTAAAACCTTTGGAATTCATGCAGAAGGTGACTCAAAGCTGATTTTTATAAAAGAATGAAATCGGGGGCAGCTAGGTGGCACAGTGGATAGAGCATCAGCCCTGGAGTCAGGAGTATCTGAGTTCAAATCCTGCCTCAGACACTTAATAATTACCTAGTTGTGTGGCCTTAGGCAAGTCACTTAACCCCATTTGCCTTGCCAAAAAAGAAAAAAGAAAAAGAATGAAATCCTAAGACTTGGAGTTAAGGAAGGAGGGAAATTTAGAAATGGGTATGTGGTGGGAGTAGGGGAACCCTAATGCAAAGGCAAGAAGATAAGTTTGAATTTGAATTTAAGGTTAATAGGTAGCTATCAGAGTTTACTGAGTAGGGAAGGGTCCTGGTCACTTCAGGAAGATCACTTTGTTAAATCTGAGGCAAGAAGAACAATACAGAGGAAGGGGGAGAATACCAACAATGAGAAATCTCAGAAAAAAACAGTTGCCTTTCATCTCTCACAGGTGTTCTTAATCTTTTTTGGAGTCACAAACCTCTTTGGCAATATGGTGAAGCCCATGGATGAAGGCAAAAAAGTAAAATACATTTGAATCATAAAGGAAACCATTTATATTGAAATATAGGGATCAAAATATTTTAAGAGGTTCCCTGGCTGCAGTTTAAGAACACCTGATCTATAGATAGTAAATAAAAATTCTTTTGCAAAGATTAGCAAAGGTGAAAATTCCCTATACTCAAGTATCCAGTCCTCTGGAAGAATGACTACACCAAGATGACTTTCTGTTGACTTTAGATTTTGCTTTAGAGGTCTTCTTAACTGCCTGTTCTCCCAGCATGGCTGGTTGCTTGGGGTGGGGGGGAACCAGTCTTCATGACTCCCATTTCATTGCTCCTTTTCCTCCTTTCATAAGAAAGCAGTTATTCCTAAACAAACCCTATTATGCTTAGAATCTAAGAAGAAAGGTTACATTATGGTGGGAGTTTGGGGGGGGGGGAAATGGAACATTTCACTTGATAAATATCTCAATGAAAATTTGTTCCTCTGCCTATAAAGCTCATGGGGACAGTCTAATTACCTTCATTAGGGGAAGAGGGTACAAAGAATTCAACTTTGATTCCAAACATCTAGACCCATTTCTATCTATAAGAGTGGATGAATTATCTGGGTCAAATTAAAATAACAAAATTACTGATATACCATAAATATAAAACATTTTATCTTCCCTTTAAGGGGAGGGGAAAAGTAGGAGAGAAAGGAAATGTATTTTTATTTATTGAAAGAAAATATTTTTTAAAATTACATCTTAAAATGTAATATAGATATGTCCTTTTGTTGCAGTAAATTGTTTCATATGATGTGGCATTGAGTTTTCAAGATTTTGATACCTTTAAAAATCTCTTCATTCTCTTTACACATTTCTTCCTATATTTTTTCGCTTTTTCATTTTTTTCATTTTTAAAATTTATTTTATGTCATGAAATATTAAGCCTGTCTTTAGTGGTCTAGTGTTCCATTTAATCTATATATTTTCTTGACTTTGATTTTATTTTTGTTTATCAATGTACTAATTTAGTATATATTTATTTTATAACCCATATATTTTCTTGCCTTTTATTTTATTTTTAATAACATGTTAATTTATTGTATATTTATTTTTTAATTTTTCTTTTTAAATTCTGTCACAAATTCTCTCCCTCCCTCCTACCACCTCTCATACTCACTTAGAAGGCAAGTGAAATCATGTAAAACATTTCCATGTAAAAATACTTTTTTCTAAAAAGCAAGAAAAATTAAGTGAGAAAAATTATTCTTTGATTTGTACTCAGAGTTTACCAGCTCTCTTTCTAGAGGTGTATAGATATTTTTTTTTATCATGAGTCCATTGGAATTATCTTGATCACTATATTGATGAGAGTAGCCAAATCTTCCACAGCTGATCATTATTACAATTCTGCTATCATGCACAATGATCTCTGGGTTCTTTTCACTTTGCATCAGTTCATATAGGTCTTACTTTGTTTTTCTCTCTCTCTCTCTTTTTTTTTTTGGCAAGGCAATGGAGTTAAGTGACTTACTGAAGGTCACACAGCTAGATAATTATTAAGTATCTGGCTTCCCCTTGCCTTGTTTTTCTGAAACCACCCCCTCATCATTTCTTCTAGCAGAATTTCTACATCACAATTCTATGCCACACAACTTATTTGGTCATTCTCCAGGTGATGAGTATTCCTTCAATTTCCAAGTCTTTGCCACCACAAAAAGAACTGCTATAAATATTGTGTATATGTGGGTCCTTTTCCTGTAATTTTATTTCTTTGGGATAGAGAACTAGTAGTGGTATAGCAGGGTCAAAGGGTGTCCACAGTTTTATAACCCGTTAAGCATAGTTCCAAATTGTTCTCCAGAATAGAGCTGTAAATCAATCAGATTTTAATTTCCTTGAAAGTAGAGATTATCTCATTTTTATTTTTGTCTCCCCAGGACTTAAGACAGAGTCTCAATGGTAGGTCCATAGTAGGCACTCAATATTCTGGAATGGAGGATTAAGACAATAGAATTCTAACCCATCAAAGGCAGATGGAGGAGGGAGGAATCACATCAGATGCCTTTTGCCTCAGTATGTGTTTTGGTGTAAGGTAGAAGTCTTGTCTGGAGCAGATATAGAATGTAAATACAGAAAGAAAAATAATTCTTATCATTGGCAGCTCAAGGGAGCAAAGTTGGGCTGTTCTAAATAAGGAAAACAGAAACATTTTGAATAAAGCCAAACCCTCTATTGGCCAAGTCATTTTTACTGTTGGCAAGGGCCTTTGAAGTTTAATGAAGACACTCAGGGACCATATAGGGGGTTTATAATCTATCTTTCTTTCCTCTTTGGTTAAAATAAATGTTGCAATTATTGTATAATGAATGAATTGAACCCTGAGAAATCTCTAATTAGTGGCCTTCATAGAGCATTTGTAACTGAGAATCCTGGACCACCTGGATACCCCCAGAGCTAGTAAGGTCCACACCTTCTTTGAAAACACCACAAAACTGTAAAGCAAAATTTATGAACCTTTGCTGTGTTTTACTAGGGTTAGAAGGCCCAGATAAAATTTATTAGATGGACATAAAACTCTGGTGGTGGAACAACAGCTTGTATTCATGGACACCCAAATGGGGTTCCTTGGATTCCTGTACTGCCCCTGGCTCCCCACTGGAGGCATTTGCCTTCTAGAAGCTCAATCTAAATACAGTTTTTATCTAGACTTATGATCACTGTAATTAAGCAAGATTTTAGAGTGCCAGCGAGATAGTTTAACCTCTCATTTTACATATCTCACAAGGATATAGGGTAAGGGGGAGGCGAGTGGACCCTCACCTTTGACTGCATACACCTGATACTTACCAAGTATATACACTCAATCTTTCCCAATCAGAAGTGAGGCACAGGTGAGGCTGCTCCCTCTGCCTCCCTCATCACATGTCCTTGATATCTCAATACTTCAATGAACTGTAGTGTGGTGCATATGGGTGACTTCTCTTACCATGCAGACTGTAACTCCATTCTACCCTTTACATTGGTTTTGATGAGTATCTATGGCTGAAAATTCATCAACCTATGCCTATCTAAAGAGCCAGAATTTTCACTTTGGGCAAAAAAAAGGGTGTGTATGTGTAAGGATGGAGAGAAAAAAAATTCAAAGAGAAGTGACAGCAACAGAGAGGTTATATTGACCATAGATATAATTATGTCAGGAAATAGGCAGATCAACACTCAAAGAGTCTGACCCTCAGCCCTTAGTGGAAAAGATGATCTAGAAAAGGGGGATGTGATTACAACTGGAACCTTAGGGGAGGGGGCCTGGGAGCAATGTCTTATGGCAGCAATGGCCTGAAGGATTAGGGACCCAAGTCCCCGTGGTAAGGAAGGAAGGAAGGAAGCATGCCCCTCAGATGTGGACACTGAGGCAACATGCAGTTCACTATGAGCTAGTTATTAGACCTTTCCAAAATGCTGATGACTTCTCTGAATGACAATTATATGGAATATTCACAAGACCAGCAGGCAAAGTCTTTTGAACTTGGTAACGTTTCATGGGGTTTGTTCTCCACTGATATGATTTTCAAAGACTTTCAAAGACTAAATATCAGGAGGAATTGTGGAACCTGGCTTTAGAGTTTGGCTATGCCACTCAATTCCCAAATGCCTTTGGGTAAGTCACTTAAGCCTCAGTTTCCTCCTCTTTAAAAAAAATCCCTTTGGGTTGTGAGATCCATTCTAACCATTGTCAGAGCAACTCTTAATATATATGAAACATCATTTGATCCCATCAGCAACCCTGCAAGGTAAGTAATACAATTATGATCAACCTCATTTTATAGATGAGAATACCAAATATCCAAGAGATTAATAAATTTCTCATCATGTCGCAGTTATCTGAGAAGAGATTTGACTCTTGGTCCCTTGACTATGCCAAGGAATATATTCAGGTAATGGAGATAATACTGGGATTTTTTAAGGAATTGACTTTGAACCGGAGAGATCAGAGAAATGGCAGCTTCCTTGGAGCTACCTGGATATACCTCTCATCTGACTACCTCGGTGAGATCAGAAAAGGAAATTCAGTTGGACCTATTCATTAGACCACACTACCTCTCATTTGGACCAGTCGCCTTACCATGGCATGCCTGTATCTCATTACCTCATCCTCCTCTGCCTCAGGCATCATTTCATCCTATTGACTGAGCATAGAATTATAGAATCACCCATCTAAGATCACCGATCTTTAGAGTTGGAAGTGATCTTTGAGAATACCTGGCCTAAGCACTTCATTTTTGCCCCCCAAAACCCTAAATGGGATCATAAAGAGTTGGACACTACTGAACAACAGCAGTGACTTAAACAAATCACTGATATTTTGCAGCCTCAGTTTCTTTCTGTTTAAAATTAGGGGGTTGGACTCCATGGCCTCTGCAATTCCTTCTAAGGAAGGAATCTTCTTAAGACTTAAGATTTAGTCTTAAGCTCTAAGTCTTGGATTCTATGATCCTCACAAAGATAACATATAAAAATAGGAGGTACAAAGTATTCCCCCTAGAAACCTAACTTACATTTTCTACAAACCCACACAGAGTCTAGGGGAAGAATGGGTGCACATTTAGAGTATGATGGTTGTGAGACACTAAAGCAACTCATCTTCAGTACTGCCATTCCTGGACATCCATAGTCTCTTTAGGTTGTCCACCTATAGTTCTTCCATGGGTACAATTCTTTGGATAAATTGCTCGACTGAGTACAAAGTCTGTTCCTCTCCTCAGGTCTACTCTAACTTGCCAAGGCTACTTTTTCATGAATCCATGGTAAACTCTTTTCTTTGCTGCCAGGGATTATGCTACCTGAAGTTGCTCCCCTCCTATCTCTTTGCATTGAAGTCTAAATAGATAAGATATGTTTCTGATCCTTGCCTATAGTCATCATTTACAATTAATAAAAGTTGCTCTGCTTCAAAGTGCCCTAATTTAACCATGACTTAAGGTAAGGGAAGAGAGAAAATATCCATTCCCCTTTAGTATAAGGGCAGGGGTCACAGTTCAAAACCCACCCTAACCAGAGTTGTTAAGTTCTCCCTTTTAAGAACCATCAGAAGTGTGGTCACTTTTGATCTAACCAATAGAAATGCCCCTTCCAATTCAATCAGGTTAACCTCCTTCTCGATCCATAAGGTAATTGGATTAGACACATCTTTGGACTTCGTTTACTTGATACCTTATTACCACAATGTTATAAGACTAAGTGGAACTGGGGTGCAAGTCTCTGGTCCCCTAACAAATGAGAGCTCCATAGCTCATGGAGACCTTTCCACAATAGCAGGCAAGAGAGAGAGAGAGAGAGAGAGAGAGAGAGATCCCAGCCTCTCTAGAGGAAAAATGGCTAGCCTGATTATATCTGAACTTTGTGATCCAAACAAATTGACCTCCTTCTTTTCCTCAGCCCAATACAAGAAACACAAATAAATTATCCAAATATGAATAGAAAATTAAGCTATAATGCTATCCATTAAGTGGAACTACATAAAGAAAGAGGAGTAGATTTATGTTGAAAAATCCCCACAGAATTGGAAATCAGAGGCAATTTCCAATTCATTATTTGTGTACCAGAGAAACATGGCTCTTGTTGGAAAGGTATTATGTTCATTGACTGCTCTGACCTCCTATTTGATTGTTGTGTATCTTTCAATTAAAAAGTATCTTTAAAAAAAAGGAATTCACCTGCTTGACTAGTCCCATTGATCAATTTGAATGAATAATTAATAAATAACAATTACTCTTTGCAAGTCTACCCTAACCTCCAGAAAGACAGAGATTTTTTTGAAAATAATGAAGCACATTCGATCACCTTGCTTTCAGGAGCAAAACCGACTTTGTGCTATAAATAAAAATTTAAAATATTTATTTTTTTAATCTTTATCCAATCTTTAAAATTTTCTATTTTGGGGGATTGGGAGGATACCCCCTTGAGATCATGGAATTAATCATTTTGGAGCTGTACCACACAGTTCCCCAGGGGGCTATAACCCCCTTTTTCGGAGATGATTGGTTTAGAACTCTCCCTGGGCAGACTGGTATCTCCTCTGTGGTATATTATCTCTGGGTCTTAATCCCTGAAAGATATCAACTCTGGAGTCAACTCATTTATTAAGCTATGCTGATTTTCAAAACACTACATAAATGCCAGCCATTATTAATATTTTATTGCTATTATTTTTATGACTATTATCAGAGTGTTGAAAAATCCTCTTGACTCAGATTGCATTAAAATAACAAAAAAAAAAAAAAAGATGGTCCAAAAAGTTCACTCCATCATCATCACTCAATATAGCTAACTTACATTCTTATAGCCAAGTTATAAACGCATGGAAATCTATAAATGCTCAACCACCATTGCCATCTATATAACAAGACCAAGAAAAGATTTCTGCCTTCTGTTAGACTTTCTGAGCACATCCAGGGAATCAATGAGGAAGTCTAATATGCCCTGAGGGAGGGTAAGTGAGAATGCTGACTATTTTGGGCCAGAACTAACTCAAATCAGTCCAGTGATTTAGATTCTTGCTCGGAATACAATGAGGGACATATGGACCATAAAATATAATTAAGAAAAAACAACTTTACTCATAATAATAATAATACTTAAAAGGTTACAATTTCTGGTTGAATTTAGGAGGCAGCCAGGTGACTCAGTGATTAGAGTGCTGAGTTTTGAGGAAAGGAGGGAAACCCAGTGGTAACGCAGAGAAAGGAAAAAAAAAAAGAGAAAAGAGGAAAGGAAAGGGGAAAAAAGGAGAGAGGAAAAGAAAAAGAGAAAATGAGGGAGAGGAAATTGGAGAATAACATCCTTTCTTCATATTAAATATATATGTCCATTTCTAAAATATATATATATATATATATATATAATATAACGCACACACACACATACACCCCTGACCTCGATTTCTTGTTACCTTGGAATACCCTCCTAACTGGTCTTTCTACCTCCATTCTATCCTTTCTCTAACTCATCTTTCAGTCTCCTTCCTAACTCATTTCCCTCCTCTTATCTTCCCTATTAATGTAGAAAGCAACTCTTTTCTCCGAGTCCCTCAGACTTACATCCTAGGAATCATCCTTATTCCTCAATATCTCTTACTCTGCCCCCAAATCTAATCAGTTGCCAAAGTCTGTATATTTTTGCAGTCTCTAAACTATGACCCTTTCTCTCCTCTGACACTGTCCTCCCAGGCCTTCATCACCTCACACCTGGATTATTGCAGTAGCTGATGGTGGGTCTGCCTGCCTCAAGTCTCTCCCCATTCTGATACGGCCTCCATCTATCCAACAAGGTGATTTTCATGGAGCACAACTTTAATAATGTCAATTCCAATTCAACAAACTCCAGTGACTTCCTATGACCTCCAGGATCAAATACAAAATGGTTTGTTTGGCATTCAAAGTCCTTCATAGCCTTGCCCCCTCCTACCTTTCTAGGCTTCTATTCCCTGAAGAATATTCCTGGATCCAGTGACACCAGCCTCCTGACTTCCTGGAAAATACTTCATCTCTCCGCTCTGGGCATTTTCTACTGCTACTCGCAGACCTAGAATGCTCTATGTTCTCCAATCAACTACTCACCCTCCCTGACTTTAAGTCTTTAAGTACCAACTAAAAATCTCATTTTTTAATGGGAGCCTTCTCTACCTCCTTAATTCTAGAGACTTTCCCCTCTTATTTTCTTTTCCTATTTTAGGAAATATATATCTATATATCTATATATATCTTGCTTTGTTTATACTTGTTTGTACAATATCTCTCCCATTGTAACCCCCCTCCCCCAAAGAGCTTAGCATTGTGGCTGGTATATGGTAGGCACTTAATAAATGTCTATTGATTGAGGAAAAAAAGTAGGCAAAAGTCTCTATTTTCAAAGAATTCACAGTATTGTTTACTGTTGTCTTCTGATCATGTCACTCATCAGTTCAAAAATCTTCACTGTCTTTCCATTGCCTACAAAATAAAGCAATGAAGAAGACTAGGATGAACACTTAGTCAAGGTATCCAGATTCAAGTCTTGCCATATTCTTGAGGAAGCCACCGACTCCAGCAACTTCTTAGAGGTTCTACTTTGTAGGAAAAAGCCTGATTATCATTGATAGAGAGGATTCCTCACCTAGTGTTTCCTATGCTGATGAAATCACGTCTGTTTCACCCACATCCTCACACTCCCCTCAAAAGGCACAACTAAATGAGACGAGCTAGTCCCTCTCATCCAACTTCCTACTCCTACAAAGAACAAGGATAAAGTCCATTGATACTTTCTTTCCATAAAACCAGAAGGTCATGAAAACCATAGTTCTTACCATGCAGGAATCTCTTTGATAATAACTATGAAAAATAGTCATTCAGGTTGTTTGAACACTTTGGGTGATAGAAGTTCCCTGCCTCCTGTAATATACTGCACAAATCTGTTAGCTATCATTCCTTCCTTCCTTCCTTCCTTCCTTCCTTCCTTCCTTCCTTCCTTCCTTCCTTCCTTCCTTCCTTTTTTTCTTTCCTTCCTCACTCCCTTTTTTCTTTCCTTTCTTCCTGGTCCATCTGCTTTTTCCTGTCTTATTATCTCTCACCTGGTGAGCTCTTCAGCACCCGGTGGCCACCTAGATCTCTGATATCTCATAATTATCTCCATTAAGATAGGTCTGAGATCTTCATATCCAATCCTCTTGTCTCAAGATCCATTCTCATGTCAGCAATTGCCTTGCGCTCATCTCCACCGTTTTTTAGCCAATAGGCATTTCAAAGGCAGGATTTCTAAAACAAAATTCATTGCTTTTTAACTTTAAATTTGGCTCTTTTTCTATCTTTCTCATTTAGGCAGTCAGATGGTGAGTGGATAAAGTCCTGGATTTAGAATCAGAAAAACTGAGTTCAAATTTGACCTCAACTGTGTGACTTTAGTCATTTCACTTAACCTCTGTATTAACTAAAGTTTCTCCAGTTGCAAAGTGGAGTTAATAATATCACCTACCTCTAAGAATTGTAGTGAGGAGCAACCGAGGTAATATTTGTGAAGTGCTTACTCTAGTGTCTAACATGGAAGGTGCTATATAATGGTTGTAGTCATTATTATACGGGCAATGTCACCCACCATCACCAATCATTTTTATTCTACACACACACACACACACACACACACACACACACACACACACACACACAGACACAGAGCCGATCCTTGTAGATTTTGTCACCACAGCAACTCTCTAAGATATGCTTCACTTTACAATATCCACCACCACTTTAATTCAATTCTGAATCATCTTTTTCCCGGACTCCTTCAATAGCCTCCTGATTGAATGTCCTACCTCTAGCCTCTCCTCTCCTTTTTTCAGATTTACTGGGAGCTTCAACAATTATTAACAGGCACAAATATTTCACGATGCAAAGAACAGACCAGTATCATTCTGAATTTTTGTTATGCAGCATTTAAAAAAATCTATTTATATATATCCTGTAATTTTTGTATTAATTATATGTGTGCAAATATATATAATTACATAAGATAAACATATATAATTTATAAAATATAGAAACATATACTGAATTTAAGAAATTTGACAAGATGACTCTACCTGCATCTTCTTCTAAACCACCTTTTTATTCTGGGCATTTAAAAACTATGTTTTATTGATGCAATTTTTTCATGTCTATAATTAATCCCTAAAAGCTTCTTCCCTCAAGATTGAAAGAAATCTTCCCTTAAAACAAATAGTTATAGTCAAGGAAAAGAACTCAGTATTTTGGCAATGTCTGAGAATTGCATACCTGACTCTATCCCTTTTGTATCTTACCTCTGTGCCAACAGGTGAGAATGTGTTCCATCAGTTTTTTTTAAAACCTTGGTGGATAGCTCTTATGGTTTTTCAGAATTGTTTCCTATCACATTATCACTGAGAAAATTGTTCTCCTGGTCCTGTTCATTTCACTCTGTATCAGGTCACACAAGTCTTTCCATATTTCTCGGAATCCGTCACATTCATCATTTTATACAGCACAATAAACTCTATTGCATTTATATGCCACAATTTTGTTCAGCTATTTCCCAGATGAAGGGTACCTATTTTGATTACTTTTTTTTTTTGCTACAACAAAAAGTGCTGCTATAAATATTCTTGTCTATATAGGACCTTTTTCCTTTGTCCTTGACTTTCTTGGATTACATGTCTACTGGTATCATTGGGTCAAAGAGTCTATTGACTTTTTGAATGTAGTTCAAAATTGTTTTTCAGAATAGTTGAGTCTATTCTCAGTCCCACAAAGTGTGCTTTAGTGTATCCGCCCCTCCAACAATTTTGTTTTGTTTTTTGTCCTCTGCTGATCTAATGGGTGTAAGTTGGAACCCCAGTTATTTTAATTTGCATTTGTCTCATCATTAACAATTTAAAACATTTTCATAAAATGGTCTATATTATTCATATATATATATTAAATATATATAAATATATATATATATATAAATTTGACCTCTTCTCTATTGGAAACTGTCTTATTCTTATGTATTTTAATTTGCATCTGACTAATCATTAACGATTTAAAGCATCTTCATATAATGGCACCTTACATGTTTAGGTCATATATGCATTTGCAGTTTATTTGGGTATATAAGGTAAATTGTTGACCTAAATCCAATTTTCATCAGATCCATCAGTTTTTGTCAAATAGGAAGTCCTAACCTCAGTGGATTCTTTCCTTAGGCTTAACATAAAATATACTATTATGTTTGATTGTTTGGGAGTCTTGTTTACCTAATATATCCAATCAATCAACTTACAAAAACTATAAATTTTTTTTATGACTGTTGTTTTGTAGCATAACTTTAATTCTAGGTCTTCTTCCTCCTCTTTTTTTAATTTCCCAGGTTTCTTGATCTTGGATTCCTTCAGAAAAATTTTGTTCTGATTTTTTTCCTAGACCTTCAAAATAATGAAGCTTCTTAAGGTAAATCATGACATTAGTTGTAAATAGTGATACTTATGTTTCTTCTTCGCCTATGTTTATTGCATCTATTTCTTTTTCATGACTGTTACTAGAGAAATACAGTAAATGATTAAATTACTTTAATATCAATCTTATGGAAAGATTTCCAGTGTTTCTCCATTAGAGATAACATGAATTGTTGGTTTTCTTTAGATATCATTCACCATTTGAAGAAAAGACCAATGTGTGCCTATAATTTTAGTATTTTAATATAAATAAGTGTGGTATTGTTATCAAAATGTTTTTCTGCATATTTTTGATAAAATCAATATTATTATTGTATTATTACTGAGGTTTATTATGGAGTTTTTTGTTATTTGTTTTAGATTTTGTAAGGCAATGGGGTTAAGTGGCTTGCCCAAGGCCACACAGCTAGGTAATTATTAAGTTTCTGAGGTCGGATTTGAACTTAGGTACTCCTGACTCCAAGGCTGGTGCTCTATCCACTGTGCTACCTAGCTGCCGCTGTGGTTTATTATGTTAATAATTTTCCTAATGTTGAAATAGTCATATATTCCTGATATAAATCTAATATATTAAGGGTAAATAATATTTCAAGTATATCATTATAACTTCCTTCCCAATATTCTATTCAATATTTTTGCATCTCTATCCATCAGAGAATTTTTTCTAATAGTTGCTTTTTTCCCCTCTTTCCTACTTTATAATGTAGTATTGAAACTAATTTTTCTTTGAATGTTTGATAGCATTCACTTGCAAATAAATCTATCTAGCCCTGTCCCAGCTCTCCCTTTAGGAGTACATTTATGACTTGTGCAATTTTTGTTTCTTTCTGAAATTAGGTTCCTTAAATTCTCTATTTATTGTACTGTTAATATTTTTTGGTTTATTTTGTTGTCATATACATGTGCAAATTAGTTTCTAATAATTTCTTCTAGGTCATAATGTGATTTCTTCTTTTCTTCTTTTTCTTACTTTTTGATATTGGTTGTTTGACTTTGTTCTTTTTTTAAAGCAAATTAAGGGGACTTGCTAATTTTATTAATATTTTAAAACAACTCCTGATTTTATTAATTCATACTTTTTGTTTAATTTCAATTTTGATGATTGCTTGGTTTTTTTCTTTTGGGGGAGGGATTTCTATATTTAGGGCAGTTAGATGACTCAGTAGATAGAATGTCAGACCTCTAGTGTGTAAGATTCATCTTCATGAGTTCAAATCTGGTCTCAGACACTTACTAACTATATGGACCTTGGCAAGTTGCGTCACTATTTACCTGAGTTTCCTCATCTGTAAAAATGATCGACAGAAGGAAATGGCAAACTACTCCAGTATTTTTGCCAAGAAAATCCCCAAAAGGTTGACTTCAAAGGGTTAGAAATGACTGAAAAACACCTGAATAACTAGCTTCTTTTACTTATATGCCTAATTCATGGATAGACTACTCTTACACTATCAGACAGTATATCTAGGTCCATTGACTGTCTCTTGCTATAGTTCTAGAACAGAAATTTGACCAAAGTTCTGTCTGTAGTACATTGTGGAAGGCAGAAAACCGCCAAAGTCCTACCATCTTTTACCTTTCCCCTTTCTATGTAGACCAATAATAATAATATTATAATTAATATGAATTATAATTAAAATCAAAACAGTACTCATATAATTAAATAATATAATATCAAGGTACATTATTGATGGGAGTAGAGGGGGGTGGAATTTTCATTTTTTGGTGCTTTGCATTATTGTTTCAAAAAAATGGAAGAAATTCAACAAATAGTCATTAACTCCTTTCTTTGTGCAAGTTGCTAATAATAATGATGAGCCCTAGGTTGGCAAGGGACCTGCTTTCATTCATACTATAGAGCATAGTAGAGAAAGGAATCAAGGTACGACTCAAGTCCATTTCAATCCAGTCCAAGAAGCACTAATTAAGCACCTACTATCAGCAAGGTAATATACTAAATGCTGGGGATACTAAGACAGATATAAAATAAATTCTGCCTTCAAGGAAAGTATTGAGATTCAGAGAGGGGAAGAAAATGATGTGGGGAAAGACCCAACAATTATATAAATAAATAAAAATTAATTAGGCAATTCAGTGGTTCAGTAGATAGAGCACTACACTGGAGTCTAGGAGACCTGAGTTCAAATCCTTCCTCAGGCACTTGTGAACTGGGTGACCTTAGGCAAATTACTTAGCCTCTGTTTGACTAGGAGGCAACTAGGAATCAATTAGAAGGCTCAGTGGATCTCCTGAGTCAGGAAGATTTGAGTTCAAATCTGACCTCAGGTATTTATGAGCTATGCGACCTTGGGCGAGACGCCTAAGGTGAAGAAGGAGATGGCAGATCCTTCCAGTAGCCTCGCCAAGAAAACCCCACGAAGAGTTTGATCCACTGGGTCAGGAACAGTTAGACAGGACTGAACACCATCAAAAGACAACTGGAAGAAGGAGAGATCACTCATAGCTGGCATTCAAGAAAAATTCTTTGGTTTGACCTTTAACGTCCTTCACTAGTTGACTCTAATTATATCTCCTGTTTCAGTACAGGGAAACTCTATTTCCCATCACTGGAGGCTGTCCTTCATGTAGGCAAAGCATTGACTGCCTCACCTCTACCTCTGAGAATCTCTAGCTGGCTTCTTTCAGAGTATAGTTCAAATGTTAATTCTTAGCCAAGAGCTTTCCTACTTTTTTCAATTGTTATATCTCCTTAAATTTATTTTCTATTGGCTTTGCACATATTTTACATTTGCTTATCTGTGATTTCTTCCTACTCAATTACTCAATCAAATGTAAGCTCTTTGAGGGTAGGATCTGGTTTCTGTCTTGGTATCTTAAGTGTCTAACACACTACCTAGAATAAACTAGAGGCTTAATTGATCTTTTCCAATTCTCAAAAGGAGGAAAGTAAAGGAAGTGACGGTTGAGTTGAGCCTTGAAAGAAACTGAAAATTCTAGAGGCAACTGTTTCAGGCATGTTAGACAGTCTAAATCAGGGTAAGAGGATCTTTTCTGCCATAGGCCATTTGGTTATTTATAACATGGACTATATTTAGCCCAAAATTTAATTAATTTACCCCTAAAAACCTCCAAGATTTATTAAAATTTGAGTCCTATCTGCAGTTGCAGTCAAGATGAAGACATCAAGTCCTTGGATGGGATGCTGAGTTGGGGAGAAAGCAAATGGTCCTCTGTTAAGTGCCCTCCCTACTAAGCAGTCAAATTTTTTCTTCTCCTTCTTCTCTTTCTTTTCTTTCTTCTCCTTCTCCTCCTCCTCCTCCTCCTCCTCCTTCTTCTTCTTCTTCTTTCCTTTCCTCTTCCTCCTTCTTCCATTGATTATCCAGCTTATCCTCCTCCTATCATATTCCTTAATCAACAGCAACTAATAAGTGCCTACTGTATGTCATGCATTGTGCTAGATAATGAAGGTATAGAGTTATGTAAAAAGGTCAGAAAATGAATTATATACTTGGAAGGAAACTAGTTCTGAGAGAAGGACATGAGGGGGGGCAATGTTTCTATAAAGGCTTGGAGGTAGGAGATGAAAGATTGTATATGAAAAACATAGAGAAGTCTAATTTGGTTGATCCAAAGAATGTGTGAAGGGGAATGATTCATAGATAGCTAGGTTGGAGCCAAGTTGTGGAGGGCTTTTTACTGCCAAACAAAGAAGCTTGTATTTGATCGTAGACATTATAGGGAACTAATGAGGTTTACTGAGCAAGGGAATTACATGGTCAGACCCCTGCTTTAGGAAAATTACTTTGTCTTTAGTTGTTATTGTAAGGTACTTTACTGCCCCTTTCTTTTTGTGAGCAGTTTAACTGCTGAAAGGGGCAGAAAAATGAATTGGGGAAGTGGCATAAAATGAACTTTTACATAAAGAATAAAAAGAGATTAAATCAACCTGGGACAAGTACTTTCCTTTTTTATGTGTACAGTTTGGTGGCTGAAAGAAAGAACAAAAGGAACTTTTGTGCAGGGAAAAAAAACCTAGTTAAAAATCCATGTGTAGAGAAAGAGACTTTTTTCCCCCCATTAAAATATGAGACCCAGCAGGATCAAGTAGAGATTCAGGGGACCTGTCAGAGGGCAGAGAAATGCCAAGGGCTACAGGCATTGTAGTCTCTTGAATATTTTGCATGCAACTGTTTTTAGAGCTAAAGAGGATAAAACTCATGGTGACAAATCAAATAATTGCTTGGAATAATTAAATAAAGACTTTTGGCTTCATTACCAAAGATTTCATGATTTTTAGCACAACGCCAAGACCCTCTGATTGGAGTCATTGAGGATGTAGAAGCCAGCGGGAGATGCTTTAAAAAGATACAAACCAATAAGATTTCAGAGGGAGTTGTGTGAGGAGATGCTAAGAGTAGCTATGAGCTGGGCTCCCCTGGGCTACCTGACATTGGTACATGATGATTGCAGAAAGACGGAGGCTCGTTGGAAGATACCTCAGTTCAGCCTGTTGCCCTTCAGTGCCACCTACAGTTGGAGAGAGGTGAAAGCTGTTTCCTAGTTTGCTGTCTGCTTCCTCGCTCTCTAGGATAGGGGAAAGGCTCTAGCTGGCTCTTGTTAGAAGCAGCTGAGCGGACAGGGCAGCATGCTGTTGAATGAAGAGCTGGCTGGGGCTGTAGACTTTGGGGAAGGAGCTAACCTGACAAACTTCGTGCTTCCACTTAAGGAATGGCTTGCCACGATGACTGTACACTGGCAGCTAGGTAGCTCAGTGGACAGAGCCCTGGGTCTGAAGACTGAAAATTGAGTTCATAGTTGATTTAGACACTTACTAACTGTCTAACCCTGGACAAGTCACTTGACTTCTTTTTTTTAATTAATATTTTATTTTTCCAAATATGTGCATTATGAAAGTTTTTTCAACATTCATCCATATGCACATGTATATGTTTAAGTTACAAAATTTCCTTCCACCCTCCCTTCCCACTCCCCTCCCCTCAGTGGCAAACAGTTCAGTTAATATTGTACATACATCTTTTTGATAAACATGTTTACAGATTAGTCATTTTCAGTATGAGGAATAAGATTTAAGGGAAAGAGATAATGTTTATCAAAGTGTCCATCAGATTTTGAAGGGTTTTTTGTTTCATTTTGTTTTCTTTTTCTTCCTCTGGATGGTTTTATATGATTGTCCTAGCTCTCTGTAATGCTACGAGGAGCTGCTCCCATCAAATTTGATCATGTCACAATGTTGTTGTTAATGAGTACATTGTTCTCTTGGTTCTCCTCCCTTCATTCAGCATCAGATCCTGTAACTCATTCCAGGCTTCTCTAGAGTCCGACCATTTATGGTTTCTTATAGAACGATAATAGTCCATAATATTCATGTGTCATAATTTATTTAGCCATTCCCCAATGGATGGGCATCCCTTCAATTTCCAAATCTTTGCCACTACAAAAAGAGCTGCTATGAATATTTTGGAATATGTGGAACTTTTCCCATTTTTTTCTTCTGGATATAGACCTAGAATTGTAATGGCTGGGTCAAAGGGAATGAACAATTTTATTGCTCTTTGGACATAGTTCCATCTTGCTCTCCAGAATGGTTGGATCCGTTCACAACTCTACCAGCAATGCATCGATGTCCCAATCCTCCCACAACCTCTCCAACTTTGATCATTTTCCCTTTTTCTCATAGTTGTTTTAATTTGCATTTTTCTAATCAATAATGATTTGAAGAATTTTTTTTTAGGTTTTTGCAAGGCAATGGGATTAAGTGGCTTGCCCAAGGCCACACAGCTAGGTAATTATTAAGTGTTTGAGGCTGGATTTGAACTCAGGCACTCCTGACTCTAGGGCTGGTGCTCTATCCACTGTGACACCTAGCCACCCCATGGAGCATTTTTTTTCATATGATTATATCTAGTTTTAGTTTCTTCATTTGAAAAGTATCTAAGGTCACTTAACTACTTAATGGGCAATATGATCCATGGGTTATGAAGAGTTAGCATGACTGAATAAAAACAATAATGATTGCATCCTACCTCAGCACCTTTGTTTTACAGGTGATTGTGAGTAAAAAAAGAGCTTATTACTACTTAATTAGTTTGAAAGTAGAGGAAGAAGACATCTGCCCAGCAGAAGAGTGATAAAGTCCAGAGAGTCTGACAGCATAAAAGCCTCTTCACATGGTGCCTGTTGTTCATGAAGAGATAAAGGATTTGAAGTCATGAAGTCTAGAGTTGTGAGTTGCCTCAATTATATACATGCATCTGACTATTGTGTCTCCCTTCTAGGTTTTTGTAACTGTAGCCCTCATCTCTTCCATGGATGCTATGTTTATTGATGGGAAAATGTGACCCAGGTTTATAAGAAGACTATGCTGTATTGATTATTCCTTCATTTGCTTCATGTTGAGTAACTGGGTTGTATTGATTATTCTTGCTTTTGCCTGATCTTTTAGCAAGTTTTATATTTAAGAGTTAATGATATTGACATGGTGAATGACTTATTTCATGTAGAGGGAAAGTATACTGATGGGAGCCCTAAAGTTTGCTGGAAAGTAGGGAAAACGGACACACTCTCCCCTTACAGCAGGGCTTTCCCCACAACCCTACAGGCATCAGAGCTGTAGCCACATGGTAGTGGTCTTTCTCTATGCTGAAGTGAATGAGGGGTGGTTGGGGTTAAGCAACTCAACCCAGTGAGAGTAGATGAACCATGCCCCATGAAAAGGGTCCTACAATGAGAGTCCACTCTAATCCCCCTGTATTGCATGTTGCAGCAGTCAGAGTGAGTAAGGTGTAATGGAAAAAAGTTCTGAATTTGAGAAGAAACTCCTGGTGATGAAACGTTATAATGCTGCTATTTAGTTTTCCATGTATCCTGTCCCATCTATTTGCTGAGATTATGTTTATTATATTGAGTTTATAATTTATTATATTGAGATTATAAGTGACTACAGTTTATTTCTGGATCTGTCTTGCAGAGTAAGGTAGACTTAAAGCTGGAAGAAAATCTAGTGTAAGTTCCTTATTTTACAGAAGAGGAAACTGAGGTCCAAAATATAAAGTGACTGAGTTGGATGTAGAATGTTTCATAAATTCTTATTCATCGATTGATCAACAAACTTATTGCTCTGAGACCAATCATACCCTCGATACATTTCATTTTTACTTTATTTTCTTAGCAGACTCTGTAGTTGCACCACCCGTCCTTTGCTATCTGGAATCTTCTCTTCCAGCATTTACCCAGGCATCCTTGAAAAAGAGAGAGAATTCTTTAGGCAGACCAAGAGTTCTGCCAACTAAACAGACAGAAGAACATCGAATCCCTGCTGTTTTGGTTCAGCAAATGGTAGAATAGAGTAAGGATTCAATTTCCTGATGAGCCTGAATCACATGGGAAAATACTGTTTCTCTGTGATAAGAATGGCTCTACTTTTGGGGAAAGAGAAGAGATTGAATGGGAATGTTTTACATCACTTGAGCCTTGATCATTTCACCAAGACAGGACAGGTATTAACAGGGTTTTGCCAAGAGAAAGTCACCAGTCATCCATGTTATCCTGCATGCAGATGTCTTGTATATATGTTTGTCTGCATAGTCTATTTAAGAGGAAATATTAGATAATGAATAATGTGTAGAAAACTGGTGTCAGAATCATGAAGACCTGGATTCAAATCTCACCTCTGCCACCTAGTACCTGTGTGAATCCCTTAAGCTTTAGTACTCCAAGCACAACTCTCTAAGGTTATAAATTGCCAAGCAGATACATTGGAAGAAGAAATTACTTAAAGAGAACTTTTTATACTGATGGAATCACAAGTCAAGTGTAAATATATATATATATATATATATATATATATATATATATATATAGTATTGTATGAGTTTTTTTTCAGTAATATGTTAAAAATGAAGGAAAACATGTCTTGATATGAAAGTATGTCATTAAAAACTGGCCTGAGAAAATGGGGGAGCTTTTTCATTGTGAACTAGCTCTGACTTCCTGCTATTTTATTATATGTAAAACCACAAAGAGCAGCTTAGGACTTAGTAGATAAGATAGGAGACAAAAAAATGTAGTGAATGGAGCTCTGGACTACAGAAGTAAGAAGTAAGAAGTTCTTGATTCAAATTCTATCGCCAGTACTATGTGGCATTGAGCAAATGTCACTTTAATGTCTCTGTCATAATTCATAATTTGAATTATTATCAATTTCCCTAGCACTTAAGTCTAAGTAATGAACAAAACAACCAGCCAAGCCATGGTTTGTAGTGAAAGATCAGTTTTGCACCCCTGAAATATGAAAAATCCAAATAAAATTTTTTGTTCCTTATTTTGTACTGGAGAAAAAAAGTATGAATTATTTATTTTTTTCTTTTATGAGGTGTTTATAGTTCGTTATTGCAAAATTTGGGTTGATCTTATGCAATATTATACAAATATGGTATGCATTTCTAAGTTTCTAAACTTCTTCTTTGTTCTCTATGGCTTCTGCAAAACCCTCCCAAAATTTCCATTTAATTTCTTATGCTGATCTGCAATATATAGAAACTAAAATAGGGAAGGCTGCAGTATAGAAGGGATAAATATTTTTGCTTATTTCTGATGTATAAATGCTCATAACAAAAATTTGATACTCGGCTCAGAAGTCTATAAGAATTGGCCCCAGCATGTCCCTGGTCCTTTGCTAAGCTCTATAGGGGAATATAAATGTGAATAAATCTCTGTACAAGAAGCATACAGTTTAGGAGGGGAAATTTATTACCTTTTCCAAAGAGTCTGTTTAAATTCATTACAACTCTGGAATGGAAAAATTAGGAATGAAAATGCTCTTAAAATATTGAGGAAATTTGCAGTCTTAAACTCTCTTCTCTTGGGTAATACAAATAACCTGACTAGTTTTCACAGAACATAGGATTAGAAGGAATCTCAGAGTCTGCCTTATTCTGTCCCATACCAGAATCACAATCCTCTGTATATCATTCACCAAAGTTAGTGTCCAACCTTTAAAGAAAGACATCCAATAAGGAAGGACTCATTCAATCCCTCTCCTACCTCTTGAAAACTTTTTTTTTCTTAATTAAAACTTAAATTTGCTCTTTTATAACTGCTTCTCATTGTTCTGGAGTCTTGCTTCTCTGGACATACAAAGTAAGTCTAATCCTTCCCCTTCCTCCAATATGATAGCTCTTCAAATAGAGGAACTAAGTCTTTTCTCCCAGACGAATGTTCCCAGTTCCCTCATTGTCTTCCTGTGGCATGATCAGGAATATACTGGATGTCCTTCTCTGCATCCTCTCGACCTTCCTGAATACCCCTTCTAAAAATGTTGTACCAAGAACTGAATACAAATCCTAGAAACTTAATTTAGACAGAGTACGTTTGACTTTTCACCTCTCTCAACCTAGAGGTTAAGGCATTTTTAATGAAGCATAAGCTCATAGGAGTATTTTAGGATGCCTTTTCACATTTGTTGATTTTCATTTACCCTATAGCCCACTCTAACTCCC
Source organism: Macrotis lagotis (assembly GCF_037893015.1). Taxonomy (NCBI): domain Eukaryota; kingdom Metazoa; phylum Chordata; class Mammalia; order Peramelemorphia; family Peramelidae; genus Macrotis; species Macrotis lagotis. Next base: position 255,276,668 of record NC_133660.1, on the reverse strand, counting down.
ACATCTTTTTCAGACAAATTACTGTGCAGCCAGGCTTTCTCCATTTTCTATTTATGAAATTGATTTAAACGATAAGTATGAAATTTTATACTTATCTTTTTCTTTAAATTTTTTAGATCCAGTCTAGTATGTGAAACTTTTTTAAGATTGCCTTCCAATGTGTTGGTTTTGTTTTTTCCAGGTTTGTATCAAGTTCAGATCTGATAAGTATAATATATATTATTTTACCCAAATGCTTGAGGAAAACATCAGAGATCCAAGCACAGAAATTTCCTCCCCACTAACAGCAAACCATTAATAACTACTCTTGTTTAGTCATTCATTTTTCAGTTGTGTCTGACTCTTGGTAACCTCTTTGGGGGTTTGCCTTTCCCTTTTGCTTCTCATTTTATAGATGAAGAAACTAAGGAGAAGAGGGTTAAATACCTTGCCTAGGATCACAGAGTTTAGAAAGTGTCTGAGGCCATATTTGACTCAGAACTCTCTGATTCCAGGCATCACTATGTGATCTAGCTATTCTCAATGACTATTCTTAGGGTTCAATAATTCAACCAATTATGAAGCTATATAATTGTCTTTTTGAACAAGCCTACATCTCTCCATACTATCCCAAGAATAGCATGAAAGACTTTTTTTAAAAGCATTGCTAAAATCTAGATAGAGTCTCTGATATTTCCCTAATTTACCAGTCTAGTCACCTTGTCAAAAAAAAGGAAAAGTGATTAGTCTGACAGCCTGTCTTTGCCTAAGATATGGTGGCCCTTTGTGAATCCAGATTCCTTTACTAGGTGTTCCTTAGATACCTCTTTAGTATTACATTTAGAAATTTTCCAGGAACTTAGGTCAAAGTTGAGTTTTCAGATTGCCCTCTCTTCCTATCTTCAAAAATTAGGACAATGTTTACATTTCTGCAAACCTACGCTTCTGCTTCCATTCTCTATGATCTTTCAAAGAAGAGTGATGATGGCTTAGCAGTCATATCGGCTGATTTTTTCAGTACCTAAGGATGTTCTTTTGAACCAAGTGACTTGAACTTTTCAAAGTGAGTTTGGAGAATTGATTATGCTAAATCTTTTCCCCTTTTTATCATTTGCTTCTAAAAACTGTGTATAAACTTCTTTACTCAGAAATACAGGCACAGATATCCTTGGGAAAAAACATCATGATGTTTTCAGTTAAACTGTGTTTCTGATAAGGAGAATGTTAACATGAATCCTAGCCTGCTTTGATGCCATTTCATATTAAGATCATATGAATCCCTGGATCAGAGTCAGTGCTCCACTTGAATCATCCCATTCTCTTTCCTGACTCATAGGTCATGGGTTCTCCATTAATCAATTCAATTCAAAGACTGTTGACAGAACTGGTCTTACAAAGAGCTGGAAATGCCTCAAGTATGGCTACAGACTCTATCTGCAACCTAAGTGTAGCTAAGGCCAGTAGGTTGGTCACTTGGGAAGGCATTCTTTGGAACACAGAGAAATACAAAATAATCCTTGATCCTTTACAGCCCTCTTCCACTTTCACTGAGTGATAGAAAAGGAAGAAGAGGATGCTAAAAACTTGCTTGGCAAGGCATCGCTGTGCATGCCTGTAATCCCAACCATTGGGGAAGCTGAAGTTGATAGATCACTTGAGCTTAGGGGGTTCTGAGAAGCACTATATGAAAGACAATCAGATATAAACATAGTCCTACACCAATATGATGTGTCCCTAGGAGCAGAGGGCTACTAGGCTACCTAGGAAGGGGAGAACTAGCCTGGTTAGGAAATGGTGCATATGAAAGTTTCAATTTTTAGTTAAGAGTCTCTGAGAAACTATTTTTCTTCTAACCTGGATTAGAGTGTGAGACCCAGTCTTTAAAAAAAATTATACATTTATCATCTATCACATTACCTGAAGGGTTTCAATGTACACTATATATCCACTGACCAGTGAGTTGGTATACTGCTGAAAAAAAAATATCAATGCTGTCATTCTCTCTGCATGCATATTGTATCTCTGAAGTAGAATTCTCCTTGTAAACAGGATTACTCTTTCTTTCTCTTTCTTTCTTTCTTCCTTCCTTCCTTCCTTCCTTCCTTCCTTCCTTCCTTCCTTCCTTCCTTCCTTTCTTTCTTTCTTTCTTTCTTTCTTTCTTTCTTTCTTTCTTTCTTTCTTTCTTTCTTTCTTTCTTTCTTTCTTTTGGTTTTTGCAAGGCAATGGGGTTAAGTGGCTTGCCCAAGACCACAATTAGATAATTACTAGGTGTCTGAGGCCACATTTGAACTCAGGTCCTCCTGACTCCAGGGCTGGTGTTCTATCCACTGCACTACCTAGCCGCCCCTAGGATTACTCTTTCTTGAACCATTTTATTGCTGTCACCAGTACAGTGTTTAATAAATTATTTGATGTAAATTAAACTAGTATTTATTAAATTTTTTCAGGGTACATATGACACCATTGAAATGTGAAAGCAGATACAAAGTTTCTGTCACCTGGAGTTTGTCTTCTGATAGAGGATAAAAATAGACATAAAGTACTTTGCAAACTTTAAAATGCTATGCAATTGTGCATTGATCAACTTTGATGGATGCAGCTTCTCTCAGTAATTCAGAGAGTCAGTTAGGAGACTTGTTCTAGATGAAGAAAAACCAAACCAAACCAAAAATAAAGCAAAACTACAGAATCTGAATGAACAACACTATTTTTGCTTTTAAAAGTTTCTCTTATGTTTTTCCTTCCTATCCCATGGTTTTCTTTCTTTTCCCTTAGTCCTAATTCCTCATGCAGAAAATGACTAACATGTAAACATGTGACACACAAATGTACTTGTACAACTTCACTAGACTGTTCACTGCTGAGGGGAGAGGAATTGGATGGGAAAATGGAAAAAAATTAAGTAACTTATAAATATTCATGTGGATGAAGGTTAGAAAGCTTTCATATCATGTAATTGGAAAAAATAAAATATCAATTAAAAATGCTATGCAATTATTAGTAATCAATCCTTATTATTATGACCCATAAATATAAGCCATATATATATATATAATAAGTCATTATATAACTCTGATCATATCATCATATTGGTATTGTGTCAATAGGGGAAAGAATTTCAGTTGTGGGAATTTTCTCCATTCATGCAGACCACAAAATCATCTAGAACTTGGTGGATTAATTTTGGAGAGGTGTCTGATGAATCAGGGCAGTTGAATGAATTGTCATTGGTCACACAGACTCAGTGGAGTAGAGTACTACAAAGAATTGTTATTTTCTAGGAGTAGTTGTCATTAAACAATATTTGATGAGTACCTAGTATGTTTAAGACCCCGTCTTCAAAATCTGGAGGGATGTAGAGTACGTACTCTGTGATGGTGAGATGGGAGTAGTTAGAACTCATTCTGTATAGCCTCCCTCTCATCCACTGGCCCAAGGATGCTAGCCAGGCCTTATTGTACATGCCCATGCTATCCACTTTGGGGAAAGTGAAAGCTGAATTATTTTAGTTTAGGAATATGAACACTTACTTAGGTAAAGAGACTCTCGAAGTCATCCAGGTGTGTGGTTATAAAGGATGCTTTCCAGCACCAACCTTCATGAATCCTCATGAGACCCTGATAACCTAGAGCATCATCATTATCCCTGTTCTACAGATGGGAAAATAAATTGAAATAACTTAGTCAAATTCAGAACCATTAGCATCTACTAAATAGGAAGTCAAAGTATAGGTCAGAACACTAACTATAGGGGGTCAGGGTTTAATTTCTCTAATTCACTCTCTGTTCTACCTTTTAAAGTCTTTTGGAGGTAGGATGATTTTTCTCATTCCCCACTTAAAACAAGATAGTGGTGTAATGGCAGCACTGGTCAATGAGGGCAGAATCAGGGACCCCTGATTATGATCTGATTATAGACTCAAAAGTGGGAAGAGATCTAAGATTTTGTGTAGCCCACTTCCCTCATTTTATTCAATGATAAACTGGACCAGAGATATAAAGTGATTTTTTTCCAAGTAGGAGATGGAGGCAGTTTTCAAAACCAGAAAGCCAGATTTAGATGTAGCAGTCTTCCTCTGCTACCATGATGCCTATGTCTGAGCTCAGAAAGACACAGTGGTTAACCTGCTCCAGTGCCAGAAGACCCTGGGTTCCAGAGAAATCTTTTAGAGCCTCCTTTCCCTCCAGTCAGTCCCCTTCCTCCTGAGTGAGCTGTCCAGCGTCCAAGTGCACAGAGACTTAACCTAGGAACCCTGGCTCAGTCCCCAGCCCCATGGAGTGAAGTGTCACCCAAGAAAGCGACTTACAATGCATCTGTGAAATGTATGAAAAGGAGTCCAGGAATTCAGTTAATTAACCACATCAGTTTCTTAACGTGATCAATTTTAATTAAACTGAATTTTAATAGAGATCTGTGTAGTCTGCAGAGAGCAATTGCTAATTCTACAAAGCATGTGCTGCTTTTCACTTCTGATTTGCTCCCATCTAATTAATATGGATAGGGCATTAAGCCTTTTTGGACTCTGGTGGTTTTCATTTCATGACTATTAATGATTTTAATGAACTGGGCTAATTCAGTAGTTTTCATCCCCGTGTTTCGGGCCTTTGTTCATCACAAATTTCAGGTTTATAATTGGTTTCCAGGTCTTAACTGTGGGCATTGATCAGCTTCAGCAGCTCCCTTTACAACTGGGTAAGGGAAGAAGAAGAAGAAGGGGTTAACCCTTTGTTCACAGGAGCCCAGAGGAGTTGCACAGATCCTGAAGGCAGGCAATCCTCAGGGGTGGGGGTGGGAGTCTGGGTGGGGATGCATGCCAGCTTTCCTGCCAATTAGGAGCAACTACCCAAATGGGAAAAGAGCCAGACTCAAGGGGATGCAAACACAAAATGGCATGCCAGGGGTCAGGAGGTCCCAATGGAGGTTAAGTTGAAACAGTTAAAAAATAAAATCCTGGATGATGGAGGAATTACACCTTGCCAATATTTAATTTACCTGATTGAGCGTTCCAGACAGGGGTAGAGTCTAAGGAAGTGAACTGAGTTAGAAGGGCTTGGGGAGATCACATAAACTCTTGGTTCATCTTCAGTGGGAAGGGGGTGCCATAGCATATCATAGATGTAAAATCCTATCCATATGACCTTGGGCAAGCTACTTGATTTTTTCAGGCCTCAGTTTCCTTATCTATAAAATTATAGATTTGGACTAGACAGCCACTAGAATTTTTACCAGCTTTAAACATATGGAACTTTGACATCTCCCAAAACGAAGAGTCCGAGTTCCTCCACCTCTCAGTGTGGAGGAATCATAGTCTCTTCATATATTTGCCATTAGAAAATCCAGAGCACCATATTTTTTGAGGGAAAATGATGTCTTGATGCCTTCTTATGACCTCCCAGCCATCAACATCACCACCTATTTCTTGGGGGAATGGGGTAATTGGGAGCATTTTGTGAATTGTAAAGCCCTATAGAAATGTGAATTATTGGAATTAGCAGAATTCTGTCTCTGAAGTCACACAATGTGAGGGAAAAATAAAATAGATTAAGGAAATGTTAAATATTCCAAAGGAATAAAAATCTAGAGAGGAGATAGAATCGAATTCATAAAGATGTGGCATTTGCACTAACCAACATATATTCAATGGGTACCCATTGCATGCAAGATGAAGATAGAGGAATGTTCATTGAAGACCACTTCTCATAATTTCTCTTAAAGAAAAATAATTAATTAAAAAGTAGGCCAGCTCCTCATTTAAGACCACTGTAATGTCATAAACAAAAGTCTGATCTTTCTACCAGGGTCTCAGTGAGACAGCAGCAGCTCCTGTCATAAAGCTGCTTCATTCATTTCCACAATGTGACACCTAAGAGGGAAATGTATGAGAATCAAGGTCACATCGTCTAACTTCAACAAGGTAAATAGAACTGGCACTCTCCCTTGGAGAGCCTCACGCACACTTTTAATTATGCTGGCATGGTCAGGGGAAGGACTCAGCTCTGAGCCCCAGCTTCCATCCGATCCAGTGGCAGATGAGGATCAAGAAAGACTAAAAATGACTTTTGACTCAAGCAACATTTTTCCCTTCCCATCTCTGATGAGCACATACATGGCCCTCTTTAAAGTTGTTCAGAGACAAGATTTCTCCAAGGTTTTAGGAACCTGATCCAGAAGTTCACATCCAACATTAGAACTCAAGAGGAATCTTGCCCAGATGCCATTTCAAGGAGAAATCTACATAAGATTGTATTTCTGTATAAAAATAATCTATCTGACTTGAAGGCAAGGTTCTTCTTGGAGGACCAGTAGCTTCATTATTTGTCTATCATCCAAGAACAGCAATAACATCAAAAATATAATGAAGAAATAAAGCACTGACGAGCCTTACAGCCTTTAGAGGGGAAAACCCCCCATTATATCTGTTGAAACAATCATGTTAACCTGGACTCTTAGATAAAGAGGTGGAAGGGACTCTAGAGATGAATGAGTCCAACACCCCATTTTACAGATGAGAAACTGTGTTCCAGAAAGTTCAGTAACTTACCCAGGATCACCCAGTCAATTGCTCAATTTGAATATATGCTTCTCAACTCTAGCTGCAGTCTCCATCTACTACTCCACAATTAACCCAATGTTTATTAGGTAGCCAGTGGACAGAGTACTAGGTCTGGAGTGGTCCATGTTCCTGAATTCAACTCCAACCTCAGACACTAGCTGAACTCTGTTTGCCTTAGTTTCCTCTTCTATAAAAATGAGCTGGAGAAGGAAATGACAAACCACTCCAGTATCTCTGCCAAGAAAACTCAAAATGGCATCATGAAGAATGAAATAATTGAACACCTACAAATGTACTAGAAGACAAAGACAAAAACCAGCCTTCCAAGGAGATAGTATTCTATCAGAAGAAACAGCATATGAATAAATATATACAAAACATAAGGTAGCTATTTTTTCCCTATTTAGGGAAAAGAACTCTGGTCTTGGATTCAGAATACCTGATTCTAACCTTTGGTATCTATGTGAATAGACAAATAATTTCATCAGTTTAAATTTCTGTTTCTTTCATTTATAAAATCAGGTTGAAAATAGTAGTTGGTATAGATATATATATATTTATAGTATATTTAATGCACAATTATATTGTTATAATAAATTTATAATTATGTATATATTATGTCACAATATAGTTAACAATTATATATTATGTTATAATATATTTTATCTGTAATTATGTATATATCATGCCATAACATAGTTAACATAATTATATATTATATTACTCAATATAGTTTATATATAATTAATATGTCATATATTATATTGTGGTAGTTTATATTATGATGACAAAATAGTTCAAATTTTTATATTCCTTTTATTTTATATAGCACTCTGCTCCCAAGGGCAGGGGTGGTCTAAGAAATATTATTCTCATTTTGTAAATGAGGAGATTGAAGCTGAGTTGTGATCAAGCAATAATACTAATGCCCACGTCCAGATCTTCTGACCCCAAGTTAACATTTCCCATCTCGATGCTTATATCACCAACTTCTCAGGGTTTTGGTGAAGGCAAAATGCTTTGCAAACTGTAAAGTATTGTATCAATGTGAGATGTGGATATTATTCCCAGGAAGGTTTTGGTGGGGAGATGAAAAAGTTAAATTGATTTGCCTTTCTCCACACCCCGTTGGCTGCTCTGGCTGCTGGTCTATGATTTCTTTTGACAACAGATTTTCACCCGATATGTTGCCATCCAAACTAGTTTCATCATTCGTATGTGGGCTAATCCATTTAAATTAGCCATCTTAGGCGTGGAAACGAGCTGGGGCTCATTTTCTTCCGCAGTCTTTACAATATTACAGGCGATGTGTCTTTGTTTGGATGGAAAACAGTATATAAAGGAAAGAAGAAATAAGCTCCAATAACATTTGAGATGTTTGTGATATTTTTATGCCATTCACTGATTTCCCAGAGCATCAATTCTGCATTTGAAATAGACTTCAGAAAAATTAATTCGTAATGTAGTGTGCTGTATATCAACCTGGTTTAAGCCAACAACAACAGCCAACCAAGTCAGGTGCTGATGAATTTGATCGCTTCATGGAGTATTTTGGTTAGGATTCTTAGGCAAAAATAATTCCAGTTTTTCATACTTGTTTATTTTGCTTATCCGGGTCTGACATTCATTTTAATTTAATTCGGAAAGTGCTGCTTGGGTAAAAAAGCTGAGGCTGTGTCGAAACAATAGAGACCCTCATGGTTGGAGCCTGTAAAGTGCATTTTCTTCTGGCTCCAGCTCGAGGAGGAAACATTCTGTGTCTAGAGTTGGAAAGGAAACATTTCTTTCATATTTGGGAATTTAAGGTCAATTATACATCTTGTTCCTGGCCAAGTTGCATTTCTGCATTTTCAATGACATATAACTTATATTAGATGGAAGAGTTCAAGAAAAGTTCAGGGAACAACTTGGAGACATCTGCTCTTTCAAACAACTGTCCTGGCCATGAGCTGCTTTGGAAAATCCATAGCCCCTGGATTGGTTTCTTCTGCCCATTGGCAGAGTGGCCCTTTGCTGGGTGAGGCTGGTTGTAAGAAGTTGGATGAGCTACTTTTGTTTCTGGATAACCCGGTAGAATACAAGGTGTACATATGTCTAATTATATGGTGGTATTTAAGAAACAGATAAAGGATCTTATTTGGCTCAAAATTATTTCCCCCTGTGGATTTCCCTTGCTGCCCCAAATCCCTGTCATTAGAAATATTCTTTGGGGACAAGGCATTTTATTTCAAAAAAGGCTAGTGTTAAGGTGAAACTATGTCCATGAAGAGAGGAAACAGATTAATCCATGGTCACCTTTGCTTGGATCACTTGACTTTGTCCTGTTTAACATCTTTATCAATGACAAAAATGATAAAGACATATAAGATATGCTTATCCAATCTGCAGATGACCCTGGGCTTCGAAGGACAGACAACATACTACATAGAATAAATGAAGAGTAGAAATGATCTCGACAGGCTGGAGCACTGGCCTGAATCTAACAAGCCCCGGAGACATGTCAGTCAACAATCAACAAACATTTATTAAACAAGTTCCTTGGGTTATGCACCAACTAGTGTTATGTTTTTGGGAAGGAAAGTAAAAGAAAAATGTAATCCCTACCTTCAAGGAATTCCATTCTTAAGGGGGAATCAACATATAAATAATTATATACACACAAGAGTTTTACCAAGTAGAAGTGCTATTTCCAAAAGAAAGGAAAAAAGCCTCAGCTTCCCTCCTCCCCTTTCCAACTTTTACCTCACTCTGGTCTCATGGGTCCTTATGCCCCGTTTTCATCCTCCAAATTTGACAATAATCACCATTCACAGGTCCAACCAGTCTATTACTTTCAAGTTTTTCCATTTAAATCTTGGGGGGAAGTAAATAATAGAGAATTGTGGAATATTAGTGATAAGAAAAAACCCTTAGAGATCATCTACTCCAACACCCCCCATTTTACAACAGAAGAAACTGAGGGCCAGAAAAATAGAATACTTTACCAAAGACACAGAGCAAAAATAGTGGCAGAACCTGGAGCAGAAGCCAGATACCCTGATTCCAGACTAGAAGGGATTCTACCACACCAGATAAAGGAAATTGACTGTTCTTCTTCCTAAATTTTCCCCCAGCTCCCCACCTTATGATCAACTGACACTTCTGGAATATTATGTTAATCTAAACAGGCTCCATCCTGCCCCAGGGATAATTTCATCCATGTTTGCTCTTTGGAAATTGTGAGAGACTTTTGATTTGTAGCACTTGATTTGTAATCTCTTTTGCCCAGCTCAGAGGATGGATGTGTGCAGAGTAAGCCCCCTTCTCACCCTTTCCTTTTTCATTCCTGGGCCTCTGTCTTCTCTGTCAAAGATTTATGACTAGGGAAAAAGATAAAAGAAAAACAAACGCAAACTCTGAGCCAAGAGAGACTCTCTGACCATATTTCAGCAATTTGAGACAACGGCTTGGTCGGGTTCTCCCCATTCAGTCTCAGTTGGCAAATTGAGTGAGGACTTTTAACCCTAATCCCTCCTTATTGTGATGAACATTTATTAACTTTTAAATGAGATGACCCCCTATGTTTGGCATAAGAATGTTCAAAACAATAAATCTGGCAGGTTATAAGTTGAATTTGTCTCACCAGCCAAAATGTTAGTGAGGTTTTAACCCTCTCTAATTTTACCTTTTTTCCAACCCCAGACACGGAAAACCAGTAAATGACTTCTTGGAAATTGTTACCCTGAAATACCATGGTTTACAAGGAAATTCCAAATCAAGTCTTCTCCACAGTGTCTGCCTTCAGGCCAAGAGAACAGTATTTCATTTGGTGTATCTGAATAGATAGGATGCCAGCTGCTTCTGCCTCAGTTTCCTTTTAGCTCATTCCCGTTAGCCATTTAGAAGCACTGAAATGATTCAGGTTGGTGTTTTTATTGCTTTTTCAAATTACACAGTTTGGGATAGTGATCCTGGGTACTCAAAAAGTGGGGATGGCACACATCTGAATGAAAGAAGGAGCATAGACTTCCCCCCATACACTTAAGATCCTCCTTGCTGTGACTTTGGCATGATTTTCAGGTGTTTTTCAATCATGTCTGACTCTTCATGTCCCCATTTGGTGTTTTCTTAGAGAGATAATGGAAGGATTTAGCACTGTATCCATTGAGTCATCTAGCTGCCCATCCAATTAATATACAGACAACCATAACACATTTATACAGAACTCAAGTCCATACCCCAAGAGGTAAATGAAACAAAGGTAAGAACAAATACTTCTCAAAAGAAGATTTGCAGACCATTCATAGTCATATGAAAAAATTCTACAAATCATGAAAAAGAAGGAAACTACAATTCAAACTCAGCAAATTTGCAAAAATGACAAAGATGAGAATGTTTGATTATAGAAAGCTAGTCCATTTTGGGGGGAATTGCTCATTTAAGAAAACTATTTGGAATTATGCAAAATTAGTCACTAATATCAGAGATTTCATTGCTAGACAAAAACACCCAGGTGGTTTATAATATCAATGTTCAAGCATTAGAAAAGTTTTCCCTCAGTAAATAAACTAGGAGTAATGTATCAAAGTAACAAAATGATAAATTTATACTCCAGGAAAAACTTACTAATAACTGCTGTCCCAAATAATAATAGCTAATATCTATGTAGTTTTTTTTATTTTTCAGGCAAAGTGCTAAGCACTTTGTAATTAAAGCTTATTTTGATCTTTTTAGCAATCCTAGGAGGTACCATGCAATCATTGCCTCCAAACTGAGGCAATCTGGTGAAATGACTTGCTAATAGGTGTCTGAGGTAATATTTGAACTCAAGTCTTAATGATTTCAGACCCATTCTCTATCCACTGTACCATTTAGCTGACTTGCCTTGGGAAATCACAAGTTCCTTCTCAAAGGGAGTATTCAAACAAAGAATGAATCTGACTTAATCCATGTTTGACAGGTATGATATAAAGGCGAGTCTTATTCAGATCTGTATACGACTACATCAACTCTGAGGTCCGTTCCGAGATTCTTGGAATCTGATACATCCATAGGCAAAAATGAAAAATGGAAAAAAAAACTAAAAAAAAGCAAAAATCTAGTCTTTGCTTTCCAAGAACTCTTGGTCATACTTTAGACAGAACCAGGTAACTCAGCTGGGACAGCTAGCTAGCACCAGAGAGCGTAGAAGACTCATCTTCCTGAGGTCAAATATCACCTTCGACCCTGGGCAAGTCACTTCACCCTGTTTACCTCAGTATTCTAATCTGTAAAATAATCTGGAGAAGTATATGGCAAAGCAAAACACTCCAGTATCTTTGTCTAAGAATACCTCAAATGGGGTCATGAAGTCAGATAAAACTGAAAAATGACTGAACAGAATACATCTTGGATACCAAACCCTTTTCTGGGAAATTTGATACTAAGAGTTTTTTTTTTTCTATTAGATTACTTCCTCTTATCCTAAATGTATTAAATTAATTTTCTTTGTGGAAAAACTTTTCATACAATCAAAATGATCTATTTTGCCTTTCATAATTGCTTCTATTTCTTATATGGAAAAAAGTACATCTCCTACTCAAGAAAGGCATATTATCTGCCTCTCTTCTTAAATTATTTTACATTGTGTGATCCTTAATATTTAGGTAAAGTGTCCATTTTGAATCGTGTGGGATGTGGTGTAAATTGTTGTTTCAAGTCTAATTTCTGCCAAATTGTTTTACAATTCCCCTAGAAACTTTTTATCAAATGAGTCATTCTTTATTCAATAAGTTATACTTTTAAGCTAATTGAACATTTCATTATCAAGTTCCATTATTTCTGCTCCTCTCTTATCTAGTCTGTTCTATTGTTTCATGTACTTTTTAATAAATGGTTTTGATGACTGTTGCTTTATAATTGTGTGATATCTGAAAGTAGTCTTCTCTTCTTATTACTTTTCCTTATTTCCCTTTATATTCTAAATCTTTTGGAGAAACAAAAGAATTTTGTTATTTCATTGTACTCTTTGACTGTTTGATTGGTGTCTCATCAAAACAAGTTGAGTCTGGTAGTATGGCCACTTTTATTATTTTGACATGGTCCAGTCATGAGAACGGAGTATTCCTCCAGTTATTTAAATTGTTCTTTATTTCTTTTGTTTTGTTTTTGTTTTTTCTAAGGCGATGGGGTTAAGTGACATGCCCAAGGTCATACAGCTAGGTAATTATTAAGTGTCTGAGGCTAGATTTGAACTCAGGTCTTCTTGACTCCAGAGCAGGTGCTCCATCCACCAGGCGCCACCTAGCTGCCCCTGTTCTTTATTTCTTTAAGGAGCACTTTGTAACTGAATGTGGATAAACATTGTATGTGCCTTGGTAGATTGATCACTACCTGATTTTTGCTTTTGTTTTGCATTTTGCCATTATTTTGACTCAGAATTATTTTAAATTATTTTAACCTAATTCTGAAAAGTACTAAATGCCAGAATATAATGGAGTGAAATCCAAAGCATAGACCTGATAAGAAATGAAGAGTTCATTGGGCTTTTGAGTCCTCTTTAGATGGAAGTTTTGGACCAGTTTTTTGGCCTGTTTTTGTTTTTGTTTGCTCCAACCTCCAGCTTTCCAATCAGAGAGGCAGAAGCTATTGAAGCAATCTCTTTGATGGTGAAGGGCTTTTCATGGAAGCATATGATGATGGGAGAGTGGAGATTCAGGAAATGAGAAGTTTACTGGCCCAGAGGTCAAGAGAGGCATATAAATAGACTTTAAACCATTACAAATGGAGAATTACTTACACAAGAGAAGCTTTGAGAATCTGTCATCAGAGAAATTTGTGAGGGAGAAAAAATACATGTCAGTTATGTAACGAGAGGGAAGGGTATCCAATGGAATTATTTCATATACCTTTGATAATTGAACACTGTTAAAAGACTACAGGATATTTTAGAAAGCTATTGATGAAAGTGGCCAGAATGAACTGGTATGGATGAGCCATGATGCCTTTTGGAGGACAAACCCACAAACCTTCCCCCTTGCCAAACTTCCCTATTTATTGTTCAGGACGCCTTCATCCTTGCAGTCATCCACATTTACAATTGAATTCACCCCATATATCCAATCTGCTGTTTTATTGATATTGTAACATATACATATGTATAGAAATATATTAAATGAAAATTAAAATAAGTAAATATGTGTTACAATCTCAGGAAAGAGACATCCAATTAACCAAGCCATTTCCTTCTCCAGCTCATTTTACAGATGAGGAAACTAAGGCAAACAGGGTTAAGTTTCTTGCCCTAAGAGAGACATTTACTGCGACATCATACTTTCTTCTTGCTGCCTCAGCTTTAAATTGGGAATAAGAAAATACCTTTCTTCCAGTGTTGTTGTAAGGATCTGTACAATGCGCTACAAGTTTTTGAGTGCTGTATATAAAAGCTAGCTATAATTTGGAGAAAGTAGGTGTTGCCATAGTGCATAGAGCACCAGGTCTGGAGTCAGGATGATTCATCTACATGAGTTCAAACCCAACCTCAAACACTTTCTAGCTGTGTGACCTTGGGCAAGTCACTTAATTCTGTTTGTCTCATTTGTAGAATGAGCAGAAGGAAATGGTGAACCACTCCAAGATCTTTGCTGCAAAAACCCAAAATGGACTCAAGAGGAATCTGAAACCAAGAACACAAGTAATTTGCCTGCCGTCTCCATCATTGGAATGGTATCTCCTTAAGGGCAGAGAACTCTGAGTGTGCTTTTTGTTTTGTTTTGCTTTGCTTTGTTTCTATCCACAATGTTTAGCAACAGTTCCTAGCATAGAATATATATATATATATATATGTATATTATATATATTATATAGATAGATATATACATATATTATATATTTATTTATAAATAGAATATATATACATGTCTAGAGATATATTAAATTACAAATTAAAAATAAGTGAATACATATTATATATAATATGAAATAAAGAAATTAAAAAAACAAAAAACCAAGACTGATTGATAAGATCGCAGTACTTTGGGGTATAGAAGCTGCTGGTGATGTGTTTTATTATAATTATTTATGTGTTAGACTGCAATCTTCAGGAAGGCAGGGATAGTGGCTTATCTAAACTTTATATTTCCCCCCAGGGCAGCCCATACAGTAACTATCTTAAAATTTTTTGTTGAATTTCCTATGATAAATCAATTAATGGTATACTCATGTAAACTCTAACAAACCTAGTCATGTTGCTTTGATGACCTTGTAAGAAACTGAAGACAAAAGTCTTCATTTCCTATATAAAATGGCTTGTGGCTCATCAAGACCTTTTTTTAAAGGATCTCTGGTAAAAAGCTGTTGGGGAAAGAGTCTTTGAAACTAGAAAAGGGCACAAACAGTAGAAATTAATAGCCTGCCATTTAGGCTCTGCTCCCAAACCACAAGACCCTGTTGAGTGACTTGGGACAAAGGGCAGTTTCTCTCATCCACTGGAGTGAAAGTGGGAGCATCCTGTTTCTTGGTTAATTGGATGTCTCTTTCCTGAGATTGGGAAATGAAATGTCTTTTCCTCTTTTTTTTAAACTATCCCTGCAGTTGCTAGGGCATCCCTGGCATTTGAGAGTGCTTTGCCACAGTGTTATTATTGTAATCATAAAGGACCCTGGCCCTTCATTTCTTTACATGGTAGTTAGCTGGTCTGATCAAAATACTTCAGTCTCATGACTGAATAGCTCAAGCATCTCAAAAAGCCTGCAGGATATGAGAGAGAAGCCTTAGTGACCTATGCTTCGTACATTCTTTTTATAGGCTTAGTGAACTGGTGAACTTTTTTTTGCAACCTAATACAGTGAGATACTGCACCTTGTGACAAACACTACTGTTGAGAATGGCTTTAGTCAACCACTTCTGAACTGCATGAAGCTCTCAGACTCCCCTCCATGATGATTAAGCTGCTGGGTTGTGGAAAAAGAGATGGATTTCTTCTTCCTCTTCTTCTTCTTCTTCTTCTTCTTCTTCTTCTTCTTCTTCTTCTTCTTCTTCTATTTCGCTTTTGTTTTCATGGGGAATAGGGTTAAGTGACTTGTCCGAGATCATACAGCTAGTCTGAGGATGGATTTGAACTCAGCTCCTCCTGACTCTAGGGTTGTGCTCTATCCACTGTGCCTCCCAAGTGCCCCCCTAAACTAATGAATTTGATGGCAAAAGGCCTGGGTTCAAATCCCAGTTCTACCACTCTGGGCAAGTCACTTAAGTCTTCATTTCTTCAGTTTTCAAATGAAAGGGAGGGAATAATTTAATCTCATATGTCTCTTCCTGCTTGAAATGTATAATTATATATATATATATATATATATATATATATATATATATATATATATATATATATATATATATGTATTTGGGTTTCTCAGCCAACCATACCATCTGAAGAGGGGAATTGATTATATATATTCTTATCCCTGTTTTGTAGATGAGAAAATTGAAGCTCAAAAACACTCAGAGTAAAGGTGTGGAGTTTCTTGGTGTTTCCTCATATTACTAATACTTCCCTATTACTGTTTCAGAGAACAAGTACAAATACCCATGTATTTTGTAAGTTATCCTTTCATTTTCTATTATGTCTTCTGATACTTAGCTCCAAGCCTGAAAAATTATCTTGAAGCTTTAGTAAACCTCAAGAAAACTCTAGAAACCCTCAAGGAAAAAAGCATAATATGGCAATCTCTGCTAACACATGTGTCTTTCTCTTTCTCTCTCTCTCTCTCTCTCTCTCTCTTTCTCTCTCTCTCTCTCACCCCCTTTTCTCTCTCATACATACATATCTGTATATGAATGTGTACATGTATGCATACCCTATGATTCCCCTTATTAAACAACTTTGTTGTTACTTGGTCCTGTCTGACTCCTCAATGACCTCATTCAGAGTTTTCTTGAAAAAAAAATACCAGAGTGGTTTGCCGTTTTCTTTCTCCAGCTCAAATTATAGAAGAGAAAACTGAGACAAATAGGATTAAGTCCAAGGTCATACAGCTAGCAAGTATCTACAACTGAATTTGAACTCAGGTCTTCCCAACTCAAGGCCTGGCACTCTATCCACTGAACCAGTGGCTTCCTAGTACCACGAGGATAAATTCCTCTGTTTAGCTTGCAAAGTCTTTCACAACTTTGCCCCAGCTATCTTTTCAGCCTCACTGGATATTATTTGATCCTTGGACTCTTTCACTCTGCCATGATGGCTTACTTAGGATTCCTCACCTGTGACTCCATTTTCAATCTCAGTGCCTTTTCTCTGGTCATTTAGTGACCAACACGGACTCTCTCCTATTCTGTCTCAAAGATTTCTCTTCCTCTAACTCAAGGACCATCTTCAGCATGAAGCCCAGCCAAGTGCTACTGCCCTCCCTTCTAAACTACTTTGTATTCAACTGCTTTATACATCATTGGCATAAACTTTATGCAATAGTTATTGCATAGATTTCTTATCTCTCCATTTAGAATGTAAGCTACTTGAGGGCAGGAGCTACTTCTTCTTTAGTCTTTGCAATATCTTGTACAAGGTAGGATATGAATAAATGCTTGCTGATGAACATATATAAATGCACACTTGTAAGCATATATTTATATCTATAAACAAGTTATGTATATATATATATATTATACATAGAATATCCAAAATGTCTCAGTACTTTTTCAAGTTTTAAAAGCTTTACAAACTTTAGAAATACACTATAAATACATATTCACCCTAGAGTGAGATTTCTTGTCTTCAAAGAGGTCAGCTTAAACTTGATTCTAATCCCAAGCAAAGGTTGCCATTCATTTCCTTTGGTTCTGCATTGTTGGCTCTCATCTCTAGCATGAACACAGCACTATTGCCAATCAAAAATTCCTGTTTTCAAACCTTCATTTGAAATGTGTGAACCTTCTCCTTGCATGTCTGGTAATTGAACCTGGTAATAGCAATGTCTGCAGAGTGATGGAGAGGAAAACTAACTATATATTGGAAAATCAAAAAGAATTCCATTCAGTATATAAGTTCCATAAAAGTATCTTCACCCTATATACAAATCCCCTCTCCCATATTTTTTTAGTTTCTTATGTGACCCTGGGTGAGTCTTTAAAGTTTTTTGAGTCTCAGATTCTCCTCTGTAAAATGAGGATAATGATATCTAAGGTATCTTCTTCAGAAAGTCATGAGTCTTAAATGACAAAATCATCAAATTTCAATTGTTATAGAAATACCAACTATTATAAAAACATTATTTTAATATTTTATTTTCCCCCAATTACATGTAAAAATTATTTTTAACATTTTTTAAAAAAAGTTTTGAGTTCCAAATTTTATCCATCTCCCATTCCCTTCCTCCCTCTCTGAGTGGTAAGTAATCCGATTTGGGTTATACATGTTCAATCATGTAAAATATTTCTATATTAGTCATTTTGTATAAGGAAACTCACAGAGAGAAAAGAAAGAAAGGAAGAAAAGAAAAGAAAATAACAAATAGTATGCCTCAGTCTGTATCATGACATCAATTCTTTCTCTGAAGGTAGATAACATTTTTCACCAGCAATGTCTGCAGAGTGATGGAGGGTAAAACTAACTATATGTTGGGAAATCAGAAAGAATTTCATTCAGTACATGAGCTCCAAGAAAGGATCCTCGCTCTTGGTTCAATTAACCTCTCCCCTATTTTTTAGTTTCTTATGTGACCTTGGTAAGTCTTTAAAGTTTTTTGAGCCTCAGTTTCTTCCTCTGTAAAATGAGGATAATGATGCCTAAAGTATCTTCCTCTCAAAGTCATGAGGTTTAAATGAAAAATTCATCAACTTTCAATTGTCATAGAAATACCAGATATTATTATAAAATAGCATTTATGTTTGATAATATTTTATTTTCCCCCAATTATATGTAAAAACAATTTTTGCAAGGCAATTGGGTTAAGTGACTTGCCCAGGGTCACACAACTAGGTAATTATTAAGTGTCTGATTTGAATTCAGGTCCTCCTGACTCCAGGGCCAGTGCTCTATCCACTGTATCACCTACTTGCCCCTATAAAAACAATTTTTAACAAATTTAAAAATTTTGAATTTCAAATTCTATCCATCTCTCCCTTCCTTCCTCCTTCCCTGAGTTGATTAGGTTATACATGTTCAATACCATAAAACATTTCCATATTATGCAATAAAACTAAAAGACAGAAAAGAAAGAAAAGAAGAAAAGAAAAGAAAAGAAAAGAAAAAGAAAAGAAAAGAAAAGAAAAGAAAAGAAAAGAAAAGAAAAGAAAAGAAAGGAAAGGAAAGGAAAGGAAAAGAAAAAAAGAAAAAAGAAAAGAAAAGAAAAGAAAAGAAAAGAAAAGAAAAGAAAAGAAAAGAAAAGAAAAGAAAAAAGAAAGTAAGAGATATTCTTCAGTCTATAGTAGGACATCAGTTCTTTCTCTGGAGGTGGATAACATTTTTCAGCATGAATCCTTTGAGATTTCGTCTTGGATCATTTTATTGCTGAGAATATAGTTTTACAGCTGTTCATCATATTATGTTGTGTTACTGTTTATACTGTCTTCTGGTTCTGCTCATTTCACCTTTCATCAGTTCATGTAAATCCAGATTTTTCTGAAAACATCCTACTTGCCATTTCTTCTAGTACAATAATATTCCATTATATTCATATTTATTCAGCTATTCCCAATTGATGGGCATGTTCTCAATTTCTAATTCTTAGTCACCACAAAAGACTTCTATAGATATGTATGAGATCAACCCTTCTATGTGATGCTTATCCTTCATTCTCAAAGAAGACTATGACATCAGGGAGGTGATACCATGACAGGCATGTGAATTGGATTTGAGTGAGGGGGACCTGTGTTAAGTCACCAAGAACCTTAGAAACCTCTTTCTTTTTTCTTTTTACTTTTTTGCAAGGCAATTGGGTTAAGTGGCTTGCCCAAGGCCACACAGCTAGGTAATTATTAAGTGTCTGAGGCCGGTTTTGAACTCAGGTACTCCTGACTCCAGGGCTGGTGCTCTATCCACTGCACCTCCTAGCTGCCCTCAATTTCTTTTTAAAAAAAAAAATTCATCACTATTATTTTCTTTTTTGGTTTTGATTTCAAGGTAATTCTCCACATAGATCACTGGCCTTGCAGTCAGGAAGATGGGAGTTCAAATCCAGACTCAGACACTTGCCACTTACTAGCTGTGTGATCTTGAGCAAGTCACTTAACCCTGCTTACTGTGCATCTCCAGTTGTCCTGATTCTTATCTGGCCCCTGAACTCAGATGACTCTGGATGAGAAAGTGAGGCTGGTGATAGCATAGCACCCCTTCAAGTGCTTGTCATAGCATCACCTCCCTTCTATGTACAATGTAAATAAAATTAGGAGAGGAGGTGTACTATTTAAGTTGAAATATATTAATACTAAAAGTGACTAAATAATAAAAATATTAGTAGTAGGAATACTCATTCCAAAAACCTTCATTTTACAAAGAAGGAAACCACAGATCAGAGAAGGGAAGGGACTTGACCAAGATGAGACAATGAATTGTGATGCTGCATCTGAAATCCAAATTTTTCTCTATACTCAGTCTGAGGTTCTTTCTGAAATCACCTCCCCGAAAAAGAGGTCTTGTTCAATTCAATTCAATTCATCAAGCTCTTATTAAGCATCTAAGATGGAGCAGGTGGTAGGATTAAAAAAAGACAAAAGTGTAATAGCTCCTGCCATCAAGGAATTTGTCTTCTATGTGTAGGAAAGAATGCGTTTACCATTAAATGTATATAAGATAGCTGTGAAATGAATGGGATGTTATTTTGAAAGGGGAGACTCTACTATTGAGACAATGAGAGGAGAAAGAACTCTCTCTCTCTGTTTTTTGGTTTTTGCACAGCAATAGAGTTGAGTGACTTGCCCAAGGTCACATAGCTAAGCAATTATTAAGTTTCTGAGGCCAGATTTGAACTCAGGTACTCCTGACTCCAGAGCAGATACTCTATCTATTGTGCCACCTAGCTGCCCCCCAAGAAAGACATCTTAAAGGAAATGCCATCTGAGTCGATGCTTGTGGGAATGTAGGAATTCCATCCAAGAGGTGAAGGAGAGTAGGGAGCAGCAGTCTAAGCTAGTAGAAACAACAATTCATCTTGATCCAATTATCCATGCATAAGGAGATGTCTTGTTAACTGTCCATCTGGTCCTCGGATGAGGGCATGGTGCCTAGGTTCACTTTTAGAAGCTCTATGTAAGATGGTAGCCTCAGAGTCCGCTACCCGGACCTCCATTCCTTATCCCATGAAGTTGTGGAAACCTGGTTAATTCCTACTAATCTGAACAATTCTTCCTCAAGCTTCAGCTGTGGCAGGCAATTTAAATGTAGACTTGTAGCATGTATCTGTTTATAATCTTTCCCAAGGAAGTATTTCAGCAAATCAAACACAGCTACATATTTTTCTAACTTTCCAGTAATTTTCATGTCATAGCTGTCACAGGTTCTTCCCGCTGGACCCATCTAAACATAACTAATTAATCAATCAATCAAACAGGAGAGAACATCATGCTTGATACTATAATGGGAATCTGCTTTCTCAGCCCAAAAACTGCACTATGAAGGGGGTGGGATAATAGGGGGTGGGAAGAGGCTATTCTGATAGAAGGCCGAATTGACCACTTGAAGAGAGCTCTTAGACTTAACCATCTCTGCAATTTGGTGTGTATGTGCATTGCTGAGGACAAACCGAATTTTTTAAAAGATCATTTATTTAAGCAATGGAAGACAAGGCAGGAAGAAGGGAGAAGAGGCAGGCAGAGAGAGGGGAAGCAGGGGAGGAAAGAGTCTGGAAAGGACAAGCCCATTTCTGTTCTGATTGCACTGTGTGGGTGGAGTGGATCGAAAATACATTTCAATCTGGAGGTGCTTGTCCAGATCCCTCATGAAAGCCTGAAGGGCAAGAAGATGATAAATTTGAGAGAGCTCCTTGCACAAAAAGACTGAAAAATGATCAGGACAATTTATTGCAAAGGAGAAGTGACCAGAAATCATTGCTATGAGAGAGGGAGAAAGAGAGGAGAAGGAGAGGGAAAGAGAGAGACAGAGAGAAATGCAGAGATAGAGTCAGGGAGACAGAGACAGAAACAGAAATAGAAATAGAGGCAGAGACAGATTCAGAGAGAGACAGTCAGGGAGAGACAGAGAGACAGAAAGAAACAGTGACAGAGACAAAATCAGAGAAACTGAGAGAAACACAGACAGACAGGGAGAGACAGAGAAAGAGAAAGAGACACAAAGAGTTAGAGAGAGACACACAGAGACAGACCCAGAATGAGTCAGAAACAGGGACAGACAGAGGTTGAGGAAGAGTGAGACCAAAAGACAAAGAAAGAGATGGAGAAAGACAAAAAAAAGAGAAACAGAGGGAAGGAGGGAGAGAGGGAGTGGTGGAAGAGGAACAGATACAGAGAAACTAAGAGAGAAGGGAGACAGGGAGAAGCCCTAAAAGAAACAAAGATAGAACGGGCAGAGAGACAGAAAGAGAGACAAAGTCACAGAGAAATAAAGAATAGATAAGTGTGGGAAAGATGCCATTAGACATGACAAGGATAGAAAGAATTTTGTGGTTAAATCAAATAACAAGGGAGTGAGGGACAAGTTTCTGGGGCTCACTTGGGATCTTAATCATGATATGGACAAAGGACTGTTTTGAGTTTTATAAGGACCTCATGTGTTAACAGGCACTCTGTTTTCTTTTCTCTGTTTTACAGATGAGGAAACTGAGACCTGATTCTCAGACCATTAGTGGATGCCAAAAATTAGATTCCAACTCTGATCTTTTTGCCTCTGGGTCTAGCATACAGTATGCTCCCCCAAACTGCTTCAATCCTTGGGTTTTCCCTTCTTTCAGCATCACAAAGCTTCCTACTAATGAATTGGATTCCCAGTACTTTTTGGATGGAGTCAAGTGGAGGAGATGAGAGTGGAACCTTGATCTTCTCACCTCCACCATTCAACTCTATCATGACTTTAAACAAGACACTTCCCATCTCTCTGGGTGTCATTTTCCTTATATGCCAAATAAAAGGGTGGAACTAGACAATTTCTAAGGCCCCTTTTAGCACTAAACTCATGATCTTATAGTTTGAATCTGAAAACGGGCTTGGTCACTTACTACACATGTAGTCCTATTTAACCAATAGGTCCCAGACCTATCAGTGAGTTAGGAGCCTGTCTATCCCAAGCACGTGAAGACATCTCCTGGAATGGGCAGATGGAAGAATTTGTTCCAAAGGCCATGAAGGGGACTGAAGTAAATGCTAAGGACCTCTTAAAGCTTGTCAGACATCAAAGATTCTAAGATCATCCACTGCATCCTGGGCCATCACCAATTGTCTTGACTTTGACTTGCCACTGGACGTCTATGCCTCCGGAAGGGAGAATGAGACTGATAACTGCAACACTGCCTCTCTAATCCAATTTACTCACAAGTCAAGACATCATCTCTGAAGTTTTTGAAAACAAAGAACAAACAATAGTGACCCCAAAAAAGTCAATTCCCTTTTGTGGGTTTCATTTCCCTTAGCAGGGTATCTAATTTCTGACAAAGAGATGATGGATTCCAGGTCAATACTGACACATGATTTTTGGACTTAGGCAATGAGGAAATTTGTTTTGTTAATGCATATTTGTTACAAGCACTATTTTTTTGGAGGGTGGGAGGAAGAGAAAATTGATTTTTATTTTAAAAACTTAAAATTTTTAAATGAAAGTGTTAGACCATATGACTTTTCATCTTTCTTCCAGCTCTAAGTAAACCTTTGCTTCTGTCTTCTTCCCAATTGGGTTTCAAAATTTCTACAAAAATCTTCTCCCCAGCATTGCATCACTTCCAATGATTTCAGGAAAGGAGAGAAAACCTGCCCAGTTATCTGAAAGGCAAACTCCCTTTTGAAGCATACAAAGCACTTTCCCAAATGCAAATGCCTTCTCTCAGACAGAAAACAGAAGCCAAATGTGGTTACTGGTTGGGATCGAGGGGGATGGGGTTAGTGAGCACAGCAGGAAGGACAAATGGCCTTCTTCATCATGAGGCCATGACACCCAGACCATGACCAGTCAGTCTTGGGTCATGCCAGGAAAAAAAGGGATGCTGACCCCAGACACAACTGAGTTGGAACCCTTCAAAATAAAAACACAGACATGGGTTTTTCTTTGCTTGCTGGTATCAGGTGACCTTGCAAAATGCTGCAGATAGATTGCTGTAATTGTGGGCTGATAAGTCAAGTTGATGGATTTCTGTCACTCTTCCCCATGGTTAAAAATGTGCTCACCTTCTGGCATCCTTCCTAAAAAAGTAAAATGCAGCGATCCCTCCCCCACTCATCTCTGCTCCATCTTTCCAGGGCATCTCTGGAATGTCACAAATATGCAGAATGAACAAGTGCTTGTCAATGGACCACAAGTGATTATTTGTCTTCCTTTCCCATGACTTTCAGTATCATTTAACAGCTAGAGACAACATGAAAGAGTAGCTTGAAGACTAACCTCGGGTTCAGAAGCTGCTTTTGAAGCCTTGGTGTCTCAGTTTTCTCATCTGTTAAATGGGAGAAATAATGTTTACACTGGGTTACCATGAGCCTCAAATGAGATCTGTAAAGCAGTTTCCAAAAATTCTAAAATTATTTATTTCTCTTCCAATAAGGATCACATATTTTGAACTAGAAGAGACCTTATAGGTCATCTACTCCTACACACCAACCTACTCCAATTTACAGATGAAGAAATAGTCTGAGAAGAAAAATCACAAAGGTAATAATTCCCAGAACATTAGGATTTGAATCCATAACCTCTCACTTCCACAACATTGTATTGATTTCTCTCTCTCTGTGTCTCTGTCTGTCTGTCTCTCTCTCTCCTTTCTTCCCCCCTTCTTTATTTAAAAAAAAAAGACTATGGCATAATGCCTAAAAACTAGCCTTGGAGTCAGGAAGACATGAGTACAAAACTTCTGACATCCTCTCACTTTGTGACCCTGGACAAGTCACTGAAACTTTTACTGTTCTAGGAAAGTCTCAATGCTTATAAACTCTAGCCTGAGGGTTCACCTGAATTTGTTTAGGAAGGTCCTCACCAGGTACTTTTTGCATCAATGAAACTCCATAAAATTGTCCCATGAAGAAGGGACAATATCTCCATTGATTGTTAGACATGTGGCTTTTGTTTTGCTTCTGACTTGGAAAAACCTCTCTGTGATGGTCAAAAGGGTGTTTGCCTTTCCCACAGTCTGGCAAGATTTGTCTCCTCTTGTTTGCAATCATCTGAAATAAGCAATATAGACACCACTCGATTGAGTAGTGTGTAGCTGTAACAGGGACAAAGTTACATATTGATCTATCAATTAACTAGCATTTATTGAATTCTTATTATGGGCCAAGTTCTGTATGTCATCAACATCAGCACCAATAACAAATGAAATAGTTCCTGCCCTCACAGAGCTTACATTTAATTAGGGGAGACATATTCTCAGATTTCAAATGAATCTTCCTAGCACAGCTAAAGCCATATTTTGTCCTAGTCAATGAAGTCCAGTGGTTCTCTATCATCTCCAGAATCCAATATAAAATCCTGCATTTTGCCTTCACCAGCCTTTGTGATATGGCCCCTCTTATTTCTCCAGTCTTCTTGTATCATGCCTGGAGTCTACCACTTGCTAGTCTTCAGATAAGAAATTCCATCTCTTGGCTCCAAGGCATTTTTTTCTGACTCTTTTACAGAATCCTCTCCCTCCTAATTATTGTCTCCTGGCTTCCTTTAAATTCCAGCTAAAATCCTATCTTCTTTAAGAAGTTTTCCCTGATTTCTCCTCAATGTTAGTGGCTTCCTTCTGTTGATTATCTCCAATTTATCCCATAGGCAGCTTGTCTGTACATCATTTGCATGGTGTCTCCTTCATTAGATCATAAGCTTCTTGAAGGCAAATGCATTTTTTCCTTTCTTTGTATTCCCAACAATTAGTGTGGTACAGAGTGTAAAGCCTATTTGGTGTTTAATTAAAAAATGCTTACTGATTGATTGACTGGTATACAACATATAATGTAAATATATAATGTGATAATATAATAACAGAAAAAATATCTCCCCTATGGCTCTTTATATCATTGCTTACTTCTCATTCTGAGTCACCAACCCAAAGCAGAAGACTATTTACATCTACCCAGAGAACCAACTTTGTCCCATTGATTACAAAAAGAGCCCCTTTGGGGTTTCTTCCTCCAATCTTGGTATTAGGTAAGTGAAGAACATGTGGCAAGACTTATTCTTTCTCTGAAGGCATCTTTGTTTAGCCATTTAAAATAAAATCACAGATGCAGGAATTTCCATGTGATTGGCAACCTTCTGAAGTTTTCATATTGACTAGATGAGGAAAAAAAAATTTTTAAAAGAGACAATTTCCTCTAAAAATCCAGTGTGACTTTTAAGTGCTCAGAGAAGAAATATTCATTAATAACCTGTGCTTATATTGGATCAAGGAAATATTCATTAGTATTCTTCCTTACGGTGGATCAAATACAGTTATCCTTTCCACATCACAGGTGATAGTGGGGGGACCATATCCAACATCTGGAAAATTGGCATAAAATGTTTTGACTTTCCCTTCATATCATAGAAGTCTGAATTGTTTTCTTTTGTGGGATGCTTATAATATTAAAAGAAAAATGTATTGATATCATACGATAATATATATAGTACATTTTTGAGTTTCTAGACTTTTTCTGTATCATCAGCTGACTTTTACATGTTGTCTGTAGCTTCCCCAAAACTCCCAAAATTCCTATTTAATTTCTTTTTCCTTTTTTTTTTGCAATGCAATGGGGCTAAGTGATTTACCCGTGGTCACAAAGTTATGTAAGCATTAAATGCCTGAGGCTGGATTTGAACTCAGTTCCTCCTGACTCCAAGGTTGGTGCTCTATTCACTGCGCCACCTGTCCCCCTGTTTTAATTTTTCATGCTGACCTCTGATATCACAAAACCATGGTGGAGAAAGTTGCAATGTGGAAAGGATGCTGTGTTGGCATTTTACTCAGTGTCAGAGCTCTTGGAACCTCACCTACGTCTTTGTCTGAGGTTAGGAGAGTAAGTGACTTTTCTTTGGTCATAGGGGATTTGAATCCAGGACTTTGTGGAGACGGGAAGCAATGGACTTACATAGATGCTTTCTAATTAATCAACATGAATTTATTAAGTCCATATCATGTTCTAAGTGTGGTAGGAGATATAAGAACAAAAGAAATGATACCTAACCTCAAGGAGCTTCCATTCCATCAAAGGAGATAACATGACTATTTTAAAAGTTTTATTATTTTATTCTTAAAATTCACTTTAAAAAAATTTAAGTTTCCAATTCTCTCCCTCCCTTTAGCCTTTCCCCTACCCACTGAAAAGGTGAACAATATGTATCAATTATACTACATATACATCTAAAAGTATTCTCAAATATACTTTGAAAAATCAATCCAAGGGGTGGCTAGGTGGCGCTGTGGATAGAGCACCAGCTCTGGAGTCAGGAGGACCTGAGTTCAAATTCAGCCTCAGACACTTACTAATTACCTAGCTGTGTGGTCTTGGACAAGCCACTTAACCCCATTGCCTTGCAAAAGAAACAAAAAAAAAAAAAGAAAAATCAATCCATCAACATTTATGAAGTGCCTACTATGTGTAGGATCTTGTACTAAAGCACTATGCAAGGCTCTGGGGATAGAAAGGTGCACACTGGGGAGACAATATGTACAGAGGAAACAGGAATTAGTAATTACTGTAATTTCCTGTAAAAAAAGAGAAAAATTGCATGCTATATCTCTCCTGGGGAGGACTCCTTCTCATTGAAAATAAGCAAATTTGGGAGTCTTATAATCTTTAAGATTTGTCTTTGGTTCTGGGAAGATAAGTCATTTGACCAGTCACACATCCAGTATGTGTCAGGGATGAGATTTGAACTCTGGTCTTTCTGACTTCGAGTGGGATTCTCTATCCATTTTGCTAATCCGCCTCTCGATGGGTGAATATAAAAATATGCAAAAAGGTCTTTTCCTATAATATCTGTCATTCTGAGATTATAGTTCAGCATATTTCTTGTCATTCCAAAAGGACATGACTGTCTATAATGGTGGATGGTGCTTCTGTCTCTTATAAGCAGGATTACAAAGGATTTCCATTGTATTTTTGAGTTCTAAGCCAAGCTTGCTTTGTGTTTCCAGGATATTTGTAGTCTTCCTATTAAACAGAATGGCAACAATTTCTGCTATTCATGTGGCTCAATAAATGAGAAAAATAGTTCCCAGGTGAGAAAGGCTTCCTAGTCAATCTGTTTAAGGATCCTTGAAGGAAGGAATTGTCTTTGCAAGTCTCTGCCTCAGAGATGGGGGAATAATGGCTCTACTCAACATTCCAACTCAGTCCCATACCCTTTTCTTAGGAACTTCCGCATTCAAAGACTCAGACCAATGATTGTTTACTTTCTGGACTAGAGGATAACTACATTGATCTTTTCTTTTTTTTTTTTTTTTCTACAAGGCAGTGGGGTTAAATGACTTGCCCAAAGTCACACAGCTAGGTAATTATTAAGTATCTGAGATGAATTTGAACTCAGGTCCTCCTGACTCCAGGGCTGGTGCTCTATCCACTGTGCCACCTAACTCCATTTGTCTTTTCATGGACATATGTGTGGCTATTAACTTGCATTTAAGACAAACTTGAAAAGTGATTATAATTATGATTGAATGACATGCGGTTTAGCAGACATGCCAGAGGGTGATGTTGATTCCCAAAGGAGACAATGTCTTTGAGGGAAGAATTAGGAAGTCCACTGTTGGGGGCCTTAATGGACACATTTCACATTACAATTCATGTACCACATGAATCTAGCCATAAAATAGCTTTGTAAGTTGTTTCTAGACTGTGTACTAAAACACCTTTTAAAATGCTTGCCTTAATTTTTTCTTTTCACATTGTAATTCATTGTTGGCCTTTTCTACAATGAATTGTTGGAATTAACCAATAAATCAGCAGGAAAAGACATGCCAATTTCTTTCCTACATGATAAATTATAGTGTGGCGTGGCATGGGATGCATTATTTTATTTTTTTTGGTAGTTTGTTTCATGAGCAAAGCTCCAAAACCAGAGTATTTATAATACATGCATTTTAGAGGGTGATTTTAATGTAATAGTTATATTTTATGACAATTAGGGCTTGAAAACATGTTTTTGTCTCCAGGAACTGATAATAGGCAAATGATATGATTACTGATTGTCAATATATATATATATATGGGGCATGAGATTTCTCCTTTAGAGTGCTACTCCAATGCCTCACTTGACATGGAATTCCAATTACCAGGAAAGGACTAGTTTTAAGAATCCTTACTAAGCTAGAAGGCTTCAAGGACAGGTCCAGGGATGGGTTCTCCTTCAGGTTCTCTGCAGGGAGAGGGACTTTTCAACTAAAGCACCTCAAAAGAATGGTCAGCTGAAGTGTAGAAGGTTTTTGACCTATAACAGGATGAGGAGTATCTCACACTGGTGAAATCATAGATCCTGGTGAAGAATGGTCAAACAGAATGCTTTTGATTCTAAGATCCAGCTTGGGTTTTTTGATATTTTCTTTCTAATTTTCCACACACAAAAAATAGAAATTATAATTCCACTGTGGTCAGACCATGGGTTATTATGGCATGTTCCATCCTAGGCTTTACAGCCTACAGTAGATGATGCCAAATTGGATGGCATTCAGAAAAGGGTGGACCAGGATCGTGAAGGTTCTGAAACAATGAAGTATAAAGTTCAGATGAAGGAACTTGGAATGATTAGGCTGCCAAAGAGAAGGCTTAGGAAGAATGGGAAAGATGCCTGCAAGCACTAGAAGGGGGTCTCCTATAGGGGAGACAGTAGGTTTGATCTACTTGGCTACCAAAAGGAAAAAGGCACAATGGGTGGAGATTTCAGAGAGACAGATTTTAGGGATGATCTAAGAAAATGAACTTTGTAATAATTATGACCATCAAAAAGTAGAAAGGACTGCCTCTGGAGGTAGTGGGAGAGACCTCATGGAGGAAGAATATGTAGAAAGAAGGGCAGGGATCAGGGGACAGAAAATAATACAGGGAAGGAATGATTAGAAAAACTAGAAAGATTTGCTACTAGAAATTTTTGCAAATAGGGAAGCAAAAAGGTTGTATATAACTGGGGAGGAAGGATGGTGACAGGAAACATGTCACGAGAATGCTATAATTGATAGCATATAAATTTTAACACCTTGGGTCAAAGTCCCCCTCCCTCACCTTAGTTGTATTTCAGGAACCAAGATAAAGTATTGTCAAAGAAGAAAAAGGAGCTGAAGAAAAAAGAAATCTTGCCCTTTGTTACCAAGTTCCTGAAGCCCCATGGCATCTAGAATAACCTGAAACAGGCTATTCTAAGAGAGTCTTCTCTATACCAGAGAGCTATAATTTAACAACTGGGTCAAGTTTTGTAAACAATCATTCTGATCTTTTCATCTTACTTTCTTTATCAGGAATAGATTTACTTGAAAAGAAGAGATCACAGTGGGATTAATTTACAGTTACCCACATGTATATTTATCATCATTCTAAATCTACTTCCTTAGCTGACTGCCTCTAATTCAACAGATTTCCAAATATCCCTTCCCTGCTGCCCATTCCTCTACCAGGGCTCCATTGAATCAATCAGCCAATGGACATCTATTTATTAAATAGTGGTAAGTACGAGGCATGATGCTAGATGCACATATCTGGACCCCATGAACCAATCCTTTCCATCTACTATGTTTGACAGCCATCAACTAGTTAATCTCAACAAGTCACACCTGTGAGGCTTAATTAATGTTTATCAAGTTCCTCCAGATCTCTGGATAAAAGAAGCTAAATGCTTAAATTGGAAAATGTAACTATTATTATTGTGGATATTTTTTTTAATTGAACCCAGGCCTCAATAAGAAAGCATTGATGGCTCTGAGGCTTTGAGATTCATTAATTTCTACCAACTCTTTGGAGGACTTTTGGAGACTTTGCAAATGATCCTGGGAACACCTCATTTCAATTCCTGTACAGTACATTATCTTTACTCATTAAAAAATTATCACAATGATGGATTCTGCTTAATTTAAATTGACTTCTTTGTGGGGGAAAAGCAATTAAAGTTAAGAATATTTCAAAGGCCTCCTAGGTGGGGGAAAAGTATTACGGGGGGGAAATAAAATGGCACCTTGAAGGCTATTCTGTGTAAGACT
Organism: Macrotis lagotis; assembly: GCF_037893015.1. Lineage (NCBI taxonomy): Eukaryota > Metazoa > Chordata > Mammalia > Peramelemorphia > Peramelidae > Macrotis > Macrotis lagotis. The sequence continues at coordinate 255,245,888 of NC_133660.1, read as the reverse complement.
CAGGGCTGCCATGAAGACAATGTGTTTGACCCCTTTAAGGAAGCCTTCTGGGCTAAGTGAATGGTACCTGGAAAAGGCACTTTGTGGACCATTAGAAAATCACCTAGCATCCCCAATGCATGTTAGCAAGAGTGGGGGTCAGAGGTGGGTAGGGACTGGATGTACTGGAAAGACTGAATGGGGCAGTGGGGACTTCTGAAATTTTCTATGCCCTGGGTTCTGTGTTACCGTCCTTTTCCAGGCAACTCAGCTACCATCTGAATGTAACACTCTGACTTGTGAGTGGGACTAATTATAGTTCTCTCCCAGGCATCACTGAGAAGTCTTCTCCAAAGGCTATTTATTTGGGCCAATAATCCAGTTATGTTTCTCTCATAAGTCCCCAGTGACAACAGGGGCAGCTGGTGGTACAGTGGATAGAGCACTGGTCCTGGAGTCAGGTGGACCTGAGTTCCAATCTTCCCTCAGACACATAATAATTACCTAGTTGTGTGACCTTGGGCAAGTCACTTGACCCCATTGCCATGCAAAAACTAAAAAAGAAATAGTGAACAACAGTGTCATGGAGAAAACTGTATCAAGAAACCGATAAACTCCCTCAAATCCTGGTTCCTTCCTTGAAACATCCTTGCACCACCACTCTGGATAGATTAACCCTGACAGATTAACATCATTTAGTTCTCATTCTGTACTGGCATCAAGGGATATCTACTGACATCAAGACTTGGATTCAAATCCTGACTCTGATCCTTACTAACAATGTAACCCTAGACAAGTCATTTCATTTTTGTAAGCCTCAGTTTCCTCTTCTACAAAATGAGGATAAAAATGACTGTAGTAATTGTCCCACAGGACTGTTATGAAATACATATGAGATAATTCAGGTAAAGGACTTTGTAACCTTAAAACCACTGAATAAATGACAACTATTATTAACTCTTTAAATTCCAGAGTGTGTTATGTTGAAAAACTACACATTTTCTGCAAGTTTTATTTGTCATTTAGTTGTCTTAAATTCATTTATAGGGAAGTTAGCAAGGAACTAACATAAACTGTAACTATAACTGATCCCCTGTGAAATTTGTATTTTGGCCCAAATTTGATACAAAATATTTAGCACTAAGACAAAAGGAAAAAAAAAACTTTCAGCACCAAAAGAGTTAATATGGGTCATAACTATCCATGATCCAAGCTAAATGGGCTTCTATGGGAGTGTGTCATTATTTCTGTGAGCTTTAGGTGAATCTGTTTTGTTTTCTTCCCAGATTTAATGCCAGTTTGCTAATCTTTACATCTTATTTAAAAAATAATTCACATCAATATTTAAGTTTCACCTCATGTAGTGCAATTATTGACTATGTGACTCTGGGTAAATCACTTAACCTCTCAATATTCTGGGCTTCTCCAGAAGACTGTAAGTTACAGAGAAGTGGTGAACCTGCATTGAGAGTATTTCCCTCATCTTAAACTTCTCTATCAATGAAATCATCACAAGTCCGATCTCTTATCAATATTGCGACAACACTTTACATTTTATAATTGTTTAAATAAGCAATAGAGCACATTTTGGAAATCAAGAAGACATTGTTTTCATATCTTGTCTCTGACGATTACTAATTGGTGTGATCTAGGACATTTAAATATAAATACTGAACAAGTTATTTACCTTCGCTCAGACTGTTTCCATATCTTTAAATGGGGATAATAATGGTTCCTGTCTCACAGGCTAATTGGGAGGCTCCAATAAGATAGGGTACATAAAATTCTGTACAAACCTTAAAACGCTGTGGAAATTTGAGTTGCTAGCATTACTCTGAATACTGATCCCACTGCTTCAATTGCTATTATTGCTATTAGCCCAACTCTCTTATTTTACAAATGGGTAAACTGAGAGCCAGAGAGGTAAGGTAATTTCCCTAACTAGGGTCACACAGCTAGTAAGTGTCAGAGGTGGGCTAATCCAACACTCTTATCTTCAACGTCATCCTGCCTTCAAAAAGATATTTTCCTCATTAATACCCTTTGAGGAAGGCAGTACAAAGATAATTATCCCTGCTTTGGAGGTAAAGAAATTGAGTCTCAGAGAGAGGAAATGTCTTGACCCAGATCCCATAGCCAAGTGTCCCAGTTGCACATACATCCCCCATGCTCTCCACAACTCCTTGGCTAATATCAGTCAGTCTAGCCAATGGATTCTTACTACAAAGAGTTTTTACATATATTGTTCCATTTGATTATTGAAACATATCAGTGAGAAGACAGGGCAAGTGTCAAGGGTTTCATTTTATAGATGAGGAAACTGCAGCTCAGAAAGGTTAAGAGTTTTGTCCAAAATTGTGTAGATGATATACTCCCAGATTCAGTCTTGTTTAAAGTCCCTTCCTTCCTTCCTTCCTTCCTTCCTTCCTTCCTTCCTTCCTTCCTTCTTTCCTTCCTTCCTTCCTACCTTCCTTCTTTCCTATTTTTCTTTCCTTCTTTCCATTCTTCTTTTTTCCTTTTTTCTAACCTGTAATTTCTTTTTAATTGAATTTTGTCATTCACAAACACTTATTGTCTCTCCCTACCTCATTCCCCAACTGCTCCAATACAATAATAATAGTAAATAATGATAACATTATAAAATATGCATAATGAATCAAAATCAATTCCACCTTGGCCATGTCCAAAAAATGTTTTTTCATTCTGTGTGTTCAGTCCATCACTACTCTGTCAGGAGGGAAGGAATATGGTTTGCCTTTGGTGTCTTGGAGTCATTGTGGTTCATTGCACTGACTGGAATTATTAAATCTTTTTTTCACTCCTGTCCTGTAATTTCATCAGTAAGGGGGAATGTCCAGAAAAGAAATTCCTTCCATTGATATAAATCATCAACTCCTGTGACATAGAAGATTAGGAAGTTTCCAAAATCACTGAGAAGTTATAGGACTCCCCTAACTCCTCAAGCCAGTTCATTCTGGCTTTCTGAAAAGCTTACCCTATCCATTATCCACCATTTACCTTTCTATGAGGACGTTAAGCCTTGAGTCAGAAAAAAATTGGGCTCATATCCCACCTCAGATATTCTTTAATTATAAAAGTCAGAGATAGTGACATTTCTCTGAGCCTCAACTTCCCCATCTGTTAAATAATGATTTCTACTTTCCTGATTGTTGTGAGGGTAATGTGAAAATATAGGTAAAATACTGCCAATCTGAGAGTACTATATATAAACATGAACTCTTATTATTATTTTTTAATTAAAGATTTTATTTATTTTGAGTTTTATACTATTCCCCCTAATCTTACTTCCTTCTCTCCACCCCACCCCCCACAGAAGGCAATTTCTCAGTCTTGACATTGTTTCCATGTTCTACATTGATCCAAATTGAGTGTGATGAGAGAGAAACCATATCCTTAAGGAGGAAACAAAAAGTATAAGAGATAGCAAGATCAGACAATAAGATATCAGGTTTTTTTTCTAAATTAAAGGTAATAGTCCTTAGTCTTTGTTCACACTCCACAATTCCTTCTCCAGATATAAATGGTATTCTCCATTGCAGACAGCCCCAAATTGTCCCTGGTTGTTGCACTGAAGGGATGAGCAAGTCCATCAAGTTTGATCATCGCCCCCATGTTGCTGTTAGGGTGTACAGTGTTTTTCTGGTTCTGCTCATCTCGCTCAGCATCAGTTCATACAAATTCCTCCAGGTTTCCCTGAATTTCCATCCCTCCTGGTTTCTAATAGAACAATAATGTTCCATGACATACATATAACACAGCTTGCTAAGCCATTCCCCAATTGAAAGACATTTACTTGATTACCAATTCTTTGCCACCACAAACAGGGCTGCTATGAATATTTTTATACAAGGGATGTTTTTACCCCTTTTCATCATCTGTTCAGGGTATGGACCCAGTAGTGTATTGCTGGATCAAAGGGTATGCACATTTTTGTTGCCCCTTGGGCATAGTTCCAAATTTCTCTCCAGAAAGGCTAGATGAGTTCACAGCTCCACCAACAATTTAATAGTGTCCATGAATTCTCATTATTAACAAAGAGGGGACTTCCAGCCAAGATGGTGGAGAGAAGATAGGCACAGTGCTAGTCTCCTGATCTTCCTTCATATATAATATGAAACAAACCTGTTAACAGAAATCTGACCAAAAAAACCAGAAAGAGAAACTAGGAGAAGATCTACCTCAAGGTTGGTCCTCCAGGATCCTGGGTGAGCTGGGCACAAAGGGTGGACTCTGCTGGGAGCACAGGGAAGGGTCAGAGCCTGAGAACTTGACTAGCCTGATCAGTGGGGTGGGATAGACTGGAAACTTAAAAGTGGGGCAAGCCTGATGGGCCACAGGGGCATGAGCCAACTAGGGAGCAGAGGCATTGGTTGTGGCACTGACAGTCTGGAGCTTACCTGCAGAGCTGGGGAGTGAGTTCCAGTGCAGGAAAACTGTAGCCATACCTTCATTTCAGCTGAAGCCACTTCCCAGAATAAACATAATTACAGCCCACCTCTGCCCCAGGCTAAGAGCAGCAGACCCCCCTCAGTTGTGAACAGGGAGAGCAATTACCTTGCCCTAAGGCAAACCCCACCATTGGACAAAGATAAAAGTACTCAATCACTTCATCCACCCCCTCCAGGCTAAGTGAGAGGGCTTCAAATTAAAGTCACAGACATTCCAGAGAAAGCACCCAACACAGCCTACTGGCCAGCCCACTTGGAGTTACCAAATCCAGTAAGTAAATCCTCTAGGAATCTCAACACCAAACCTCTGTGAACCAGCCCCTCATCAACATAAGGTCTTAGGAAAATGAAGAAAGGTCATAGAAGGTTCATAGAAAAATTCCTAGAAGGAAAAGACCCTAACTCAGAGAGACCTAAAAATCTCTAAGGAGAATTTGACTTGGTCTCCATCATAGAAAGACTTCCTTGAAGAAATCAGAAAGGAGTTTAAAAATCAATTGGAAAATTTGGGAGAGACAATTAATACCATGCAACAAGAAAACAAATCATTGGAAAGTACAGTTGGACAAATGAAAAAGAAAATAATTCTCTCAAAACCTCAATTGGTCAAATGGAAAACTCTTTCAAAAATAGAATTGACCAATTGGAAAAGAAGCTGCAAAAGGTAAATGAAGAAAATTCTTCTCTAAAAAACAGAATGAAATCTGTAGGAACTAATGACTTCATGAGACAGCAAGAGTCTGTTAAACAAAACCAAAAAAAAAATCAAAACAATACAAGAAAATGTAAAATACCTCATTTGCAAAACCACTGACCTTGAGAACCAATCAAGAAGGAACAACTTGAGAATTACTGGTCTTCCTGAAAACATTGAAGAGGAAAAAAGCCTAGACTTAATACTACAGGGGCAGCAATCCTTCTCAGATTTCATGGAACCAGAGGGCAAAATTGTTATTGAAAGAATACATTGATCCCCTCCAGAAAGAGATCCTAAAATGAAAATACCAAGGATTGTTGTGGCCAAATTTCAGAACTATCAGATAAAAGAGAAGATCCTGCAAGCAGCCAGAAAGAAACAATTTAAATACCAAGGAGCCACAGTAAGGATTACACAGGACCTGGCTTCATCAACATTAAGGGATTGGAGGGCCTGGAATGAGATATTCCAAAGAGTAAGGGAGCTTGGAATGCAGCCAAGAATCTATTACCCAGCAAAGCTGAGCCTTCTCTTCCAGGGGAAAAGATGGCCATTTACCAAAATGAAAGAGTTCCACCATTTCCTGATGAAAAGACCAGAGCTTAATAGAAAATTTGGACATCAAACAGGTGGCTCTCAAGAGACACATGAAAAGGTTAAAAAAAGGTAAAGGAAAAAAAATATTGCTATAAGATGAAACTGACTATATATCTCCTCCTGATAGAAAGATTCGCATAAATCTTGAGAATTGTAACTCTGTTAGAGAGAATATACTTAGCCAGGAGTGATGGACACATATATTTTTTGTGACTCAGATAGAATGATTTAAAAACAATATCTCCTTAAAAAAGGGGGACAGTAAGGAAACAGGAGGATGGAGGAGATTGAATGAGGTATATCTCATTACATTAAGAGGTGCAACCTATTGTAATAGAGGGGAAGAAGGGAGGAGCTGAGAACCTCTTGAATCTTCCTCTCATCAGACTTGGATTAAAGTTAACTTTAAAGTGTTTGTAACACTCAGTTAAGTTAAGAAACTTATCTTACCTTTCAAGTATTAAAAAGGGAAAAGGGGAGGGAAGGGACAGGGAGGGGGAGAAAAAGGGGAACTAACAGAAGGAAGGGAGGGAAGAAGGGGAAAGGGGAAAGGAGAAAGAAAGGGGAGGGAGGATGATATAGGAGGGAAAACACACTGAAGGGGGGCAGTATTTAGAAACAAAATACTGGGGAATATGGATAAAGGGGAAAAGGGGGGAAAATACAAACAGAGGGAAGATAGCATGGAGGACAATGAAGAGTTAGTAATTATAACTTTGAATGTGAATGGTATGAACTCTCCCTTAAAACATAAGTGAATAGCAGGATTAAATAGGATTAAAAACCAGAATCCTACAATACGCTACTTATAAGAAACTCATTTGAAGCAGAGAGATACATATAGAGTAAAGGTAAAAGGTTGGAGAAAAATATATTTTGCTTCAACTGAAACAAAAAAAACAGGGGGTAGAAAACCTTATCTCAGACAAAGCAGCTGCAAAAATAGATAGCATTAAAAGAGATAAGGAAGGAAATGATATCCTACTAAAAGGTACCGTAAACAATAAAGTAATTTCAATACTAAATATGGATGCACCCAATGGTGCAGCATCCAAATTCCTAGAGGAGAAGTTGAAAGAGCTACTGGAAGACATAGAAAGCCAAACTCTACTAGTGGGAGACCTCAATCTCCAACTCTCAGATTTAGATAAATCTAAACATAAAATAAACAGGAAGGAAGTTAAGGAGATAAATAGATTTTAGAAAACCTAGATATGGTAGACTTATGGAGGAAACTTGATGGGGATAGAAAGGAATATACTTTTTTGTCTGTAGTACATGGCACTTACACAAAAATTGACCATGTACTACAGCATAAAAATCTAATGATGAACTGCAGTAAGGCATAAATAGTGAATACATATTTCTCAGATCATAATGCAATAAAAATTATATGCAATACTGGACCAGGGAAATACAGACCCAAAACTAATTGGAAACTAAATAACCTCATTTTAAAAAAAGAGTGGATCGAACAACAAAATATAGAAATAATTATTTCATCCTCGATAATGACAATAATGAAACAACATGCCAAAACCTATGGAATTCACTCAAGGTGGCTGTCAGAGGATATATTATATCTTTAAATGCTTACATGAATAAATTAGAGAAAGAGGAAATCAATGAACTAAATATGCAACTAAAAAAAATAGAGAAAGAAGAAGTTAAACCCCCAATTAAATACCAAATTATAAATTCTAAAAATTAAAGGAGAGATTAATAAAATTGAAAGCAAGAAAACTATTAAACTAATAAATAAAACCAAGAGTTGGTTTTATGAAAAAGCTAATACAATTGATAAACCTTGGTCAATTTGTTTTAAAAAAGAAAGAAAAAACCAAATTACTAGTATCATAAATGAAAAAGGTGAACTCACCACCAGTGAGGAGGACTTAAAGAAATAATTCAGGATTATTTTGCACAACTCTATGACAATAAATTTGACAATCTAAGTGAAATGAATGAATAGTTACAAAAATATAAATTGCCCAGGTTAAGTGAAAGGAAATTAAAAATCTAAACCACCCTATCACAGAAAAAGAAATTCAACAAGCCATTACTGAATTTCCTAAAAAAAATCTCCAGGGTCAGATGAATTCACAAATGAATTCTATCAAACATTTAAGGAACAATATGTTCCAATTCTCTATAAAATCACTGGAAAAATAGGTGAAGACAGAATTCTGCCTAACTCTTTCTATGGCACCAATATGGTGCTTATAACTAAGCCAGGAAGAGTTAAAACAGAGAAAGAAAATTATAGACCTATCTCCTTAATGAGTATATATATATATATATATATATATATATATATATATATATATATATGCCAAAAGCTTAAATACCATCTTAGCAAATCGATTACAACAAGTTATCACTAGAATAATACACTATGACCAAGTAGGATTTATTCCAGGGATGCAGGGTTGTTTCAATATTAGGAAAACTGTTACTATAATTAATTATATCAATAACAAACCTATCAGAAATCATGTGATTCTATCAATAGATACTACAGAAGCTTTTGACAAAAAAACAGCACCCATTCCTACTAAAAGCACTAGAGATTGTAGTAATAAATGGTTTGTTCCTTAGAATAATGAGCAGTATCTAACTGAAACCATCAACAAGCATTATATGCAATGGGGGATAGGCTAGAGGCATTTCCCAATAAGATCAGGGGTGAAACAAACATGCCCTTTATCACTACTACTATTCAATATCATATTAGAAATGTTAGCCTCACTAATAAGAGAAGAAAAGGAAATTGGGAAGGAAGAGACAAACTCTCACTCTTTGCAGATGACATGATGGTATAGCTAGAGAATTCCCCAAAAAATGATCTAAAAAACTGCTAGAAATAATTACCAGCTTTAGAAAAGTCACAGGATATAAAATAAATCCTCATAAATCTGTGACATATATATATATATATATATATATATATATATATATATATATAGTTTTATATATATTTATATATATGACTAGCAGAAGGAGCTAGAAAGAGAAATCTCATTCAAAGTAACCTCAGACAATATAAAATACCTGGGAGTCTATCTGCCAAGGAAGACTCAAAAACTTTTTGAAAACAATTACAAAACACTTCTCACACAAATAAAATTAGATTTAAGTAACTGGACAAACATCAACTGCTCATGGATAGACTCAGCTAATATAATAAAAAAAGACAGTTCTACCAAAAGTAAATTACTTGCTTAGTGCCCTACCAATCAAAATTCCTAAAAAATTACTTTAATGAGTTAGAAAAAGTTGTAAATAAATTCATATGGAGAAATAAAAAGTCAAGAATTTCCAAGAATGCAATGAAAAAAGTACAAAAGAAGGTGGCTTAGCTTTATCGGATCTAAAATTATATTATGAAACATCAGTCATCAAAACTGTCTGGTATTGGCTATGAAATAGAGTGATAAATCAATGGAATAGATTAGGTGCAATAGCAGGAAATGATTATAATAATGTGCTATTTGATAAATGCAAAGAATCTAGCTATTGGGATTAAAGCTGTTGGGAAAATTGGAAGTTAGTATGGAAGAAATTTAGATTATACCAACATCTCACACCCTATACCAGCTAAGATCAAAATGGATACAGGATTTAGATATAAAAAAAATTATAATAAGCAAACTTGAAGATCAAGGAGTAGTTTACCTGCCAGATCTATGGAAAGTTTATGACCAAGGAAGAGTTGAAGAACACCATTAAAAACAAACTAGATAATTTTGATTACATTAAATTAAAAGGCTTTTGCACAGATAAAACCACTGTAACCACGATCAAAAGAAATGTAAATTGGGAAACAATTCTTACAACTAGTATTTCTGACAAAGGATTCATTCCTAAAATATACAGAGAACTGAGTCAAAGTTTTAAAAAAAAGCCATTCCCCAACTGAGAAATGGTCAAAGGATATGCAAAAGTCAATTTACAGAAGAGGAAATTAAAGCGATCCACAGTCACATGAAAAATTGCTCTAAATTATTACTTATTAGAGAAATGCAAATTAAAGCACCTCTGAGATGCCACCCCATACCTCTCAGACTGGCTAATATGACCAGAAAGGACAATGATCAATGTTGGAAGGGATGTGGGAAATCTGGAACACTAATACATTGTTGGTGCAGCTGTGAACTCATCCAACCTTTCTGGAGAGCAATTTGAAATTATGCCAAAAGGCAACAAAAATGTGCATACCCTTTGATCCAGCAATACCACTACTGGGTCTATACCCTGAAGAGAATATGAAAAATGTAAAAACATTTGTACAAAAATATTCATAGTGGCCCTATTTGTAGTGGCAAAGAATTGGAAATTAAGTGAATGTCCTTCAATTGGGGAATGTTTTAACAAACTGTGGTATATGTATGTGATGGAATATTATTGTTCTATTACAAACCAGGAGGGATGGGAATTCAGGGAAGCCTGGAGGGATTTGCATGAACTGATGGTAGGTGATTTGAGCAGAACCAGAAAAACATTATACACCCTAACAGCAACATGGGGTGATGACCAACCTTGATGGACTTGCTCATTCCATCAGTGCAACAATCAGGGACAATTTGGGGCTGTTCACAATGGAGAATATGATCTATATCCAGAGAAAGAACTGTTCAGTTTGAAAAAAGACCAAAGACTATTACCTTTAATATGGGGGGGGGACCCTGTTTCTTATCTTACTATGTAATTCTACTATCTCTTATACTTCATTTTTCTTCCTTAAGGATATGATTTCTCTCTCATCACATTCAACTTAGATCAATGTATACCATAGAAACATTGTGAAGACTAACAAACTGCCCTCTGTGGGGGATGGAGGGAAGGAAGATTGGGGGAAAATTGTAAAACTCAAAATAAATAAAATAAAAAAGAGGAAGAAAGAAGTCCACTAAGCCTAGTTAATAGTATCAAAAAAAGAATTCTTGAGTTGCCTTGAGGATGAAGCACCACATACTCTTCAGAAGCATCACTCTGCCAGAGGTATTTGCAGTCCAACAATAGATGTGCTAATTATAAAGGATGCTATACCTATTTATAAAAGCACTTACAAGGTTCTCTAAAAGACAAAAATCTCCCCTTTTCCTTCAGTCAGCATTTACTGTGCTCCCCAAGGGAGCTGAACTGCTTTTCTTTCAAATCTGCCCCTTCACTAATCCCCATGGCCCTGAGAGCCCAGGGATGGCCAATCTTTTTTGTTGGTTATTAAAGGAGGCAATTTAGAGGCTCACAAAAAATCAGGGTTTACAGAAATATTCTAAGCATGCCCATTCTTGTTTTTCCACAAATGTGTTTGCCCTGTTACCTGTGTTTTTTAGTTGAGAAATTCAGTTCAATTCAACAAACATTTATTCAGTCCATAGAAGGTCATGTACTAAGTTCAGAGATGCAAAGATGCAAAAAAGGCCCACATGTTTCTTGTTATTAAGGAATCATAATCTAATTCTGATATAGGATAAGATAAGTGTGCAAATAAATATTAGAAACAAAATGGTCAAAGGATGTGGATAGAAGATTAGAGTTAAAACTGGGAAGGACCTAAGAAGTCAGTGAGTATACATCTCTCATTTAACAGTTGAGAAATGGAGATCCAGTGAGTTTGGTGAGTATTCAGGTGCCAGGAAAATTCGTAGGATTCATATTATCAGATGTAAATAAAATGTGCAAAAAATGAATAAATATCATTAACAGTCATTTATAGTTCATGAATTTAGAGTCAGAAGACAAGGATTTGAATCTTATCTCTGCTACTTAGTACTAGGGTGATAAAGGACAAGCCATTTTGTCACTCTGTACCTCAGTTTCCTAATCTGAAATTCAATTTTTATTCAATTCAAGAATTTAAGATTGAATAAAGGAAAGTTTTAGGTAAAGCATTAATTAAATAATATTTTATTATTTCCCAATATCATATAAAAACAATTTTAACATTCATTTAAAAAATTAAGTTCCAAATTTTTTCCCTCCCTTCCTGTCTCCCTTTTTCTTCCCTTCTCTTTTTCTTCCTCCCCTTCCCTTCCTTTCTACTTCAGACAGTAAGAAATGATATATAGGTTATATATATGCAATCCTGTAAACATAAATATATATAAACATAAAAAATTTGACTAGAAAGATACTGATGAATAGAAAATAATCTTTTACAGGGGTGGCAAGTAAAGAAAAGTTGTGCTGTAAGAGAAAATGATCCTGGTGTCCAGACCTGGCTAAAGTTGCTGTTCTCGTTCTGTGATTCTAAGACCTATAATTTCAATAGCTGCTGTGGTTGAGTCATTCAGTTGTGTCTGACTCTGCATGACCCCATTTGGTTTTTCTTGGCAGAAACACTGGAAGGGTTGGCCATTTCCTTCTCTATCTTATTTTACAGATGAGGAAACTGAGATAAATAGTATTAAGGGACTTGTCCAGGGTCACCCAGCCAGGAAGAGTCTGAGGTCAGATTTAAACTCAGGAAGATGAGTTTTCTTGACTCAAGGCCAGACTCAATCCACTATAGTGTCACCTGGCTGTATTCATAGCTATTAATTAATTACAGGATTGTTATTACCTAAGATCCCATGGTCCAATGCAAACTGCTCTGTGGGCTTATACCCACAAAATTTTAATTCACAATTCCCTACTAGTGCATTCACCTTTAATATGTTTAGTTCAGAGATGGATACAGTAAGCTCACAGTAAAGGTATTTACTGAAATAGCATCACATAAATAGTTGCAACAAAACCTTCCCACTCACAACTTGAAGGTACACTCACAGGTACACACACATTATTGGGAAGAGTAGGCACATCCAAAAAGCATACTTGTAGAAAGAAACATATTTAGGAAACATATATTGTCAAAGTAACGCTAGCATTCTAGGATATGGATGACTTTTTTTCCTCATAGTGTTCTCATGCTGCTGTTCCAGGGTCTAATTGTGTAACTCCTGGCCAGATCAGTTCACTGAGCTCTTAGGACAGACTCCTCCTCATGGTTGACCTTTTCTCCACAGAGGGACTATTTGACCCTTTCTATTAGGCATAGTGTCTTTTCCTCAGCAAGTTGTTCTGCTATCCAATCATCCTGATCCATATTTGGTCACAGGACCCAGATGACTCTGGAGAACAAAATAAAGCTGGCAATTTTGTACAGTGCCCCCTCACTGAAATCAATTTGCTTGTATGGCATGGCATCACCTCCTTGATGCCATCGTCTTCTCAGAGAATGAAGGACAAATAGCAACCACAATAGCTATTGCCAATGGGAGGGAAGAGAAAGAAAGTCCCTGCCCCTTCACCCCTCCCCAACTCCGAACTCTGGAAGATGTGTAAGGGTAGGTTGGTCTGATGGAATTCTGGTTGGCTATTAAACTGAGCAGAATTCTTAAATCTTTCATAGTTTTCTGTACAGTGTCATCATATAAATGATTTTCCTGGTTGTTCTCTTTTTATGTATCAATCAATAAAGGTCTTCCTAGGTGTTTCTGAAACTTTTATTGTCATACTTTATGGTGCTACAGTATTCTTTTATATTCATATAATTACCAGAATTAAAATAAACTCTAAGATTCTGCCTCATATCTCTCAGATTGGCAAAGTCACTTACAAGAAAAATGACAAATGGCATGTTAATTGAACTGCTGGTGGAGTTGCCAATTTGTTCAACTGAGAGAGGAAGGGTTCATTTTTTTTGAGAATTAGGGTACCTTTTAGATGGGGTGGCACTGCATTTGGAGTGAGAAAGACTGGTTCAATTCTCAGACAATTAATAACTGTGGGCAAATGAACTCATCTTCTCTGTGCTTCATTTTTCTTAACTATAAAATGAGTGGGGGGATTTGGATTTAGTGGCTTCTAAGCTTCCCTCCAGTCTTAAATCTATATTTTTATCTATAGAGCCCAGTCTGGTGCCTATGGTGGGTGTCAAAACAGATTCATCTCTGTTTCAGTAACAACAAAATAATAACTGTAAGTCAATGAAACTGATTTTCTTGGGTCTCTGGAAAATTGGATCAGACACTATTTCCAAATAATTGGGGCAGAGAAGTAAAAGAAAATCTAAAAATATTTTGGGCATCAGCAATATCTTTGGAACAAGCTTAGTATTTCCCCAAGGGATTACATTGAAGTGCACATTACTACCGGTTGTGAGAAGAAATGACTCTTGGAAGTAGGCACAGCTTTCTGTCACTAAACTCAAAAGTCACTGCCCCAGAAATGTTCTCCTTTCTTTTTCCCATGGCCTAATACCAATCTAGAGTGACAGAAAATCTTAATTCTATGCCTTCGATTAAGATAAGGTCTGTAATATGGAAGTGGCAACATGAGTAAGTAGAAAAAGCCCCTAGATTTGGAGTCAGAAAAATAAAAGTCAAAAGTCCATCTATTTTTCACTGACTGTCCTCCACACTTGAAATGCCTTGCTCTAACCTTTATCTCTCAACTTCCTTAGAATTCTGCCTCCTACAGGAGGCCTTCCCTGTTCAATCTCCCTCTGTACCCCTTTCATTTATTATTGTCTTTCCTCTGATAATGCTTTCCATTTTCTCTGTGTAGATCTTGTATATACATTGTTATTTGCACATTGTCTTTCCCATTGGAATACGACCTCCTTAAGGACAGGGTTGTTGCTTTTGCCTTTCTATAATGTTAGATACTTTGGCCTTCTCTCCCAAAGCCAAGATGTTAAGGTTCTATAGAATCCTGAGGAGTTGAAGGGTTTTCAATTACCATCATCTTGAGTCCCACCAGCTATGTTTCCCATTTGTTATGGGTTCTGTTGCAGTATCCTAGTTCAATGTAACATATATTAGCTCTTACAGATGGATTTTTACCTCAAAGATTTAGAAGAATGTTGCAAATTTCCTCCAAAGATTTCCAAACTATATCTTTTACCATATCACCTTTATCTCTAGGGGAGTTGACTTAAAATTAAACTCAACTCCTTTATAACACTGGTCACACCCTTTTCAGGGTTACTCACCTACCTTTGGTGTCTACTCATCACCCAGTTCTCACTTGTAACTCCAAGAAGCGGTGACACACAGAGAGGGCATTCCCCAATAAAATTGCCTTATTTTATGCCTAGCATCTTGACTTCTGCATATTCCCTTTCATAGAGCCAAAGTCTCTCCTTTTTAAAAAAAATTATTTATTTTCATCCATATGCACATGCATATTTCCAAGTTACAAAATTTCCCTCCACCTTCCCTTCCTGCCGCCCTCCCCTCAGCAGGGAAGAGTAAGGTTAGTATTTTGCATACATATTTTGTTAAACATGTTTACAAATTAATAATTTTTGACATGAGGAATTAGGATTAAGAGAAAGAGATACAAAAGAGATAATTTTTAAAGTGTTCATCAGATTCAGAGCACTCAGATTTTTCTATGTGTTTGTTTTATTTTGTTTTTCTTCCTCTGTTTGGGGATAATATAATCCATATGCAGTCAGATACAGTTCTCCTAGCTCTCTGGTCTGCCAAGAGAAGCTGCTTCCATCAAGATTGTTCATCTCATAATGTTAATGATGTGTACATTGTTCTCTTGGTTCTACTCCCTTCGCTCAGCATCAGATCCCATAAGTCATTCCATGCTTCTCTAGAGTCTGAACACTTATGATTTCTTATAGAACAATAGTATTCATGTACCATAACTTGTTTAGCCATTCCCCAATTGCTGGGTGTCCCCTCAAACATAGGACCAAAACTCAAAGGTGGCTCCCAAAGATTTTTCATGGGCATCCCATACCTTGGTCACTTATGATTAGAAACTCTTTTTCCCATATCCATAATGAAAAAAAATGAATGAAAAGGCTAAGAAGGTCCCAATTTTCAAGAGTTTATAACTCTTCCTCTTCTTGCATGGTCTCTCCATAGACAAAGAGTTCCCCTACCTAGAATGAAACAAAGAAATGACCCAAGTTTTTTTGAAGACATCTAGATCATTCTGGCTATGCAGCTAATGGGAAAAAGTTCTTCCCAATCCAACCATCGTGTTGACCAGCTAGAACCAGTCACAAAATGTCCTTGTATGTTCCATGGTCTCTCCAAGATATTCCCTTAAATGCCATCATGGTTTCCCCCAAACCAATCTTCCAGTAGGGAGAGATTACACTAGCAGAGCAAGCTATGTCTGTACTGGACTCCCCTCTCCTATTACATCTGTATTCTTGTTCCAGTGATAGCACATACTTATTAACCAACTTTCTGATTCTAATTCTTTGAGCCCTAATTTTCTCACTTATAAAAAAATGATGACATTAAGATGTCTTTCAGCTCCCCACACAATTCTTACGAAGTAAAAGAAAATAAGACAAGATAAAATCTAGTGTTTAAAGTGGAAGATTCTATAAACAAGGTTGATCAAATGTTTCAGAGACAGAACAGCACAGGGGAAAAGTTTGGAAGCAAAGGATGTGGATTCTTTAAAACTCCATCATTCTACCTCTCTAGGTTCACATCCAATTCTGCTACTTTTCGATCAACTAGCATATATTAGATGCCTACTACATATCAGGCAGAAGGCTATGAGATACAGGATAGCACAGTGGATAGAGCACTGGCCCTGGAGTCAGGAGTACCTGGGTTCACATCTGGTCTCAGACACTTAATAATTGCCTAGCTGTGTGGCCTTGGGCAAGCCACTTAACCCCATTTGCCTTGCAAAAACCTAAAAAAAAATTAAGAAGGAAAGAGAATGACTTCTTTGCAAAGGAAGAACTTTTGCTGAGACTTGCAAGAATCCATGGAAGTCAGGTGAAGATGAGGAGGGTGTTACAAGAATTGGGAAACAAACAGTGAAAAAGTTCAGGAATCAGCGGATGGAGTGTCATCTGGGAGGATCAGAGAGATGCCAATATCATTGGCTCTTTGAGGGAGGGAGTAAGGACACTGGGGAGTAGAAAGAAACCAGATTATGAAAGACTTTACTATAGAAACAGGCATTTAAATTTTATATTGGAGATAATAGAGAACCACTGGAGTTTATTGAATAGGTTGGGATGAAGGACCTGATCAGACCTGTGCCATATCTCCTAGGGTAAGTCACCTTTTTTGACTCTCATCACTAAAATGAGAGGTTTGGACCTAATGACCACCAAGACCTTCCAGTTCTAATTCTATACACTACGCTTTATGGCAACTGCCTTTGTTCTTCTTTTTTAATGATTCACTCCCCTTTAACACACCAAATCTAGCAAGGGAGGAAATTAAGAACAATTCACCTCCACATGCCCTCTATTCCCATTTGTTTTTTAAAAAAAGATTATTTTAAAGCTCTCAAGCCAATGGGGATGCTTTTATATGGATGAAAAAGTCCACCTAGAAGCTAATCATCCCTTTCTGGATTAACTCAAGGGATTAATTTCCCATCTGTCCACTCATCTTACATTGGATAATCAGAATTTTTCAGCCATGATTAGTATGTGTTAGTTATGGAACTTAATCCAGGTCTTCCTGACTCCAAACCCGGACCTCAGCTCACAATGCCAAGTTATCTCTGGGCAGGGCATATAAAGAACAAGATATGGAGAAAAACCATTTCTGCTTCAGGTAGTATAATTTCTAGCATTTTTTTTAATTAGGCTCATTCAATTCAAATCAAGTTGTGAAGAAATGAGCAAAGAATTAAGTTAGATGCCAAGCATATAACAAGAACAAATAACAGATTTCATAAGATCAGTGAGATTACATTCAATTGAAAGAATACCGCAAGTCCACAGTAAATAAAATTAAAGCAACTCTAATTCCTACTGGTTGTGTGACTCTTGGTGGTTTAGGGAATCCTTTAAGATTCTAAGTAGCAGATATGGTTGTTTATGCTTCCTTCTCAAAGAGGGTTAAGACATCACATCATGACTTGCAAGTGAACTAGATTTAAGTGAGGGCTGTCCATGCAATGTTACCAGCCTCACTTTCTCTTCAGGCAGATAATGGAATGACTATTAGTAAAGAGCTTCCCCTTTGGGAGTTCCCTACTCTAATGAAATCACAGGTCCAGTTCCCACTTACTATGCAAATTGATACAAAGTGATTTCAAGAGGAAGAGAGTAACTGAGGAAGTATATTAAGAAAAGACTCATGTAGGGAATGCTACTCAAACTACACTTTTGAAAGAACCTAGGTTAAGTGAAGTAGAGGCTACGATAACTCTCTGGTCTTACTTAGTTTTCCTCATCTCCTTCTATCTACCATTTTCTACCCCTTCAAGTGATTTTACACATTTTAATGGTTTCAAAAAACCTCAGTGTTAATTGTATTCCTTTGGAGGAGGGGGCACCTAAACTATCTGAGATAGAGTACACTTGGGTTTCACTGAATCCCTATGTAAGCATGTTTGGATGATCCATTAACTCAGCAACTAAATCTCCCCAAATAGTGTGATCAGAATGGAGTAAAAAACATTGAAAAGAAATATTTATGTGACATCATTTGAATAAATACTTAAAGTATTTTCTTCTGTGACTCAAATCCTTGGTCCAGAATAAATGGTCCAAAATTCATTATTTTGGGTATAGCAATTTTTTCTTAGCTCTTGTGACAATATTCAAATTTGCTTGAGCATGAATCCCTTTCTGTTCTTTAGCTAACCTTTGTCCTAAGAGTCAGAGTCAGAATCTAATGAGCAACGGAAACTTGACAAGGGGTGAGAGCTCAATAACAAAGTGATATCAGAGATTTTAATGAGAAGAGAAAATGCCAGAAGGAAAAATGGCAAAAAGTGATGCTCAATTAGCTTTAAAATAACTATAAATATTTACATAGGGACAATGCAGAGCCCAGGCAGACCAAAGTCTCATTTTTGGCTGCTAAAAATTAGTTTTCAAGTGAAGTTATATGGAAGTCAACAACTTTTTGTATTTTTTATATTGTGTGGAACAGAAAATGGAGTCTTGGTCTTAGAATAAGGATATGTAGTTCAAATCCCTCTTCTGGCAATTCTGGCCATGAATAAGTTACTTTTTCTTTCTACTTCAATTTCCTCAGGTATAAATTTAGAATAATAAAACCTGTAATACCTAATAACAGGGTTATTTTGAGGCTCAAATAAGATCATGTATGCAAAGCACGTGCAAACATATGCTAGATGCATATTTATTGTAATCATTGCTATTAATGCTACTTTTATCATCATCATCATCATCCTTATTGCTTCTAAGTTTCTTTGATTCTGATGACCTGGTCTCTGTTACTTTGGAGTGTATTGTAGTGAGAAAACCACTTTTTTTGGAGTCTACATATTTGGATTCAAACATTTTTAATTTAATAATTGCCTTAATGGGGATGTTACTCCCCATTGTTGATCTTTAGTTTTCTCACATGTAGAATAAGAAAATGATCATTGAAGTGCTCCAGAATTTCAAACACTCTTCAAGATCACATCCTGAAGTTCATACCTTCTCGTTACCGCCTTGTTCTTGGAGCCCATCTTTTCTCTAATTGGACAGAAGACAGAATGGACTGTGGAAAGTTCCTTCCACATCATCCATCTATGGGGACTTCCACAAGAGCCATCTAATCATTTCCCATAAGACTTTGCTCCTCTGGAATTTGTCAGTCTCTTTGACATTTTTGCTGTTTTTTCCCCAATTATTTTGTCAACTCCTTGAGGGCAGGGATTCTTTGAATTTTCTTTGTATTATGGGGCCGCTGGCAAGAACTGTATATAGAATGCTTGAGATCTTGAAGATGAGTTTAAAGACACTAACTTTGTAACCATGGGCAACTCACTTAACTCTGTTTGCCTCAGTTTCCTCATCTGTAAAATGAGCTGGAGAAGGAAATGGCAAACCACTCCTGTATCTTTGCAGAGAAAAACCCAATCCAAGTCAAAGAAAAATAATTGAACAATACAATGAAATTTTGTTGTATTCCCAGGTCTTTGTACAGTGCCTAGCACAACATAGCAGCTTATTAGGTTCTTATCAACTAACTTCTATCTATAAACTCTTTAATGAAACTGTAATAAGAACATGCCAATTTGTCTATATGGTTGATGATACCAAAGCCAACTGGAAATATTTCCCAGACTTCTATTTCCTATGAAATTCAGAGCAACTCCAGAGAACTCCATCACTGAACTCAGGTTTATGGGTAAAGGAGACTTCTGAATTAGAAGGAAAAGAGTCCTATGAAACAAGGTAAAAAAAAATAACATTCTCCAGGAGCCCAGAATTCCAATGCATTCTTGAAACTAACAAAACAACAAAAGGTTATATATGGGCTTCAGAGAGGTGGCAAGCCCAGCAGGATGATCCAGGCAGAGATATGGTGCTCTATGAACAAACATGACCAACCTTTGTCCAGTTGTGTCAGCAATTTTGCAAGCTGAATTTGAGATTTTAGGGAATTGGCTCTTAGTTCTCACCACCACCACCACCACCATTATTACTGGAATTTATAATAACACTTTAATATTTTCAAAGTGTTTTATATTTGTTAACTCATTTGCTCTTTAAAACAACCCTGGCAGATAATATTATCCTTATTTTTCAGGTGAGAAAATTGAGACTTCAAGGAGTTAAATTATTTGACCAGGGTCACATAGCAAGTAAATATCTGAGGCAGGGCTTAAAATTGAATGTTTCTGCATCCAAGTCCAGGACTCTAGTCACAATGTCAACTGGATCCAAACTACCACCTCTATTATATACTAGATTTGTGACTCTAGGTAAGTCAATTTAAACAACTCTGTTATCAGAGCAGGTACTAATCTACATTGACAGAAGGCATGGCACCCCCTACCCCAGCCTACACCATGAAATCACAAATCTGATTCAAAAATCTGTTTCCCGGGGTTTAAATGGTGAAAGCATTTTATAAATTTTAAGAACATCAGAGAAATGAGAGCTGTTTTCATTATTCCTCCTTACCCACAGCCCTCACCTCAAAGGTTTTCTTTTGTTTTCAATTAATATTTTATTTAAATGTTTTACTTCAGTAACTTACCTTCAAGAAATTACTTTTTTTCTATAAAGTTGCAACTCTTAAGGGAAGATATAAAATTCAGCAGAAAGTTCATCTGAGGCATAAAGCATCATCAAGAAAGAAAACTATTCAAAGAAAGAGTATTTTCTCTTGTCTTTCTAACCAAAAAAATCAAAATTGTAATCTAATTACCTAGAAATCTCTCTCTCTCTCTCTCTCTCTCTCTCTCTCTCTCTCTCTCTCTCTCTCCTCAAATATTCTGCCAGTTATAAGGTTGAGAGACTGAGGGTGATGCTGTTATTCCTACTCACCCTTGCCCCACCAAGAAAATTTGATTTGGGTGTAAATCAAACAAATTGTCCCAATGTTGGACCCCTGTCTAAATTTTCACAGGCCTTTCCTTGTAATAACTTGATAAGTTTATACTACATAGAACCCATGTAGATATAACTTCAGTTTGACATCGGAAGAAAATTTAAAAAAAGGATGTTCTTCTGTCTGCCTCATTTCTGTGGGTAAAAAGCCCTTGGCTTATGTCTGTGACACCTTTTTCATAAAACATTTAATGATCTCCTTTCCTCAACAGCTAGCTGTCAGTGCCCCCTCCTTAAAAATAATCTTTTATTTACTGTATATTTATGTGGTCTCCTTGATAGAATGTAAACTGCTGGGCCAGGGGTCATTTCATTGTTGTCTTTGAAGCTCTAGCACTAAAATAATGTTTGGCTTATAGTAGGCACTTTGTAATAATGTTTATTGATTGATTAATAGGTTTAGGGGACAAAAAATATGTCTTTTCTGTAGCTCAGGAAATAGTTTCAAATAAAGTATTGCCTAATGATAAGATGGATATTGGATGCAAGGACTTCCTAGAAATTGGAGGCAGAGTCAAAAACTAAGTATTTTTTAGAACAATATTTCATTGTTCTAAGCCCTGGAGATAAAAAAAAATACAATTCTGCCCTCAAGGTGCTCACAATCTAATGGGGAATATAACACATTAAAAAGAAGATGAAAAGTGATGATTAGGGGTGCATGAGGAAAGTCTGAGGCCAAAATGGGAGTTGATTTGAAGAGATGAGAGTTTCAAATGGAGTTCTTCAAATATAGAATGGGATGACTTGGGAGATGAAGGGTTCTCATTCATTGGTATTGGTATAATTATTCAGGAAGATGGTGAACTGTTGTTCAGTGATGTTCTAACTCTCAGATTCTTGGTGGGTTCTATTTTAGTGGAATTTTCTTGAGAACAGGAGCCCCCTCAATCTATTGTTATACTACCCCTTGTCTTGTGCTAACCTTGTGTTTGAGTTGAATTCTTCAAGGAGGTATGATTTCAATAATGAGGGTAATTCTTTCACCAGCAGAGATTGAAATCCCTCTGTGCCTTGGTGTTCTTCATTAGTTTCTTTGCCTGAAAAATGTCCTTACTCTTGACCAGCTTAGTGATGAGCCTTTTCAAATTTAAATCAGTTGGTTCTCAAATAAGAGACACGGCACTGGGTCTTTCAGAATGCCAGTTCCTGAGGACAAGAGACTCATCTAACTTTAAAACTGTCTTCAATAACTCAGGATCAACTTATTGGTGCCATGATGAGACATCAGAATAGGACTTTAATGCCTCACACATAAGAGAGGCTAAATAACTGTAGAATGAATGCATGGATGAAAGAATGAAATTATATCTGTTTATATCACTGCCACTGTAAAGTCTTTCACAACTGAAAACAATCACCAGTTTCAAGGTCCCTACTGCAAGTTTAGACCCTAGAAGAGAGTTGGTGTATATACCAATAGAAATGTATGAGAGAATGGAAATGAGGGGACTTATTTATCTTCTCAATCATAGTGATTCTAGTTTGCTTCTCTTTTTACTATAAAAGAAAGAACTTAAATGAAAATCTATGGTCCACAAATTTCCATAGCAGAAATAATATGTTTTCAGTAAGGTTGGTGACCTTGCAAGTCATTCCCAAAAAGGTTCTACTTGTTAAAACATCTAATATCAAATATGTACAAAGCAGTAGATATGAGTTCCTGAAATTCATAATTATAGGAGAAGAATTTAAGACAAGTTATTTCCACATTTTCTTGAAATACATATATGTATATATGTGTATAAAGACATTTATTAGTAGGGAGACATGACTGGGACCAACTTGGGAATTAGGAGACTTGTAGGGGGAAGCTAATTTCTCAAAAGCTTCTAATTTCTAATTGCTTCTCTATAAACTTTCAGGAATTTCCCCTAGGGTGAGATTCTCTCTTTCTCTCTTTGTCTCTGTCTCTCCCCCATCTCTCTCTCTCTGTCTCTCTGTCTCTCTCTCACTCTCACTCTCTCCCCACCCCGAAATATCTTGCTTCCAGTGAAAGAGCTCATTCTCTGTGTATTTTCTGTTATATTGTAGTCTGTTGGGCTTCTGTTTGCTCTCCTTGGATAAATAGGTTAGATTTATTCTATATTTGTGATGGTTATTTGGGTAACCTGTGTTTGGCAAATAAAGGCCAAGACAGTAGGTCTAATCTTGAGGTGCCAGCTCCTTAAGAGCTAGTGGCCAGAAAACAAATTGTTTTGTTGTTTTTGTTTTGAACTTGTTATATTACTAAGTCAGAAATATTTAGGGAGCAGAAACAAATCATTCTTACCCAGTACTTTTTCCAGATATTTGAGAATACAGTGATCAGCTTTGTCTTACTCCAATCTTACTCCTCTCTTACTCCAATCAAGGAAGGAATAGTATATTCCCTTAGAGAGAGGTGGGTGAGGTTCCAAAGATACCTACCAATGCCTCCCATTAGTTGAATTTATGAAATTCATAAGGAGATATATGTATTGATAATATATGCATGCAGGTATGATATAGACACACAAAGATACATATAAATATAGCTATATATATGTATATATATGTTTATGCATATATCACCTACATGGGCAGCACACACACAACATAAAAATAGTGCAGGCAGTCTTGTATATAGTAGGTGCTTAATAAATGTTAATTGATTAATGGACTAGAATCAGATCCCTTGTGGTGCTTTAGGAAAGACTGGTTTTGGTTAAGATGAAATAAAAGCTCAGCCATTACAGTCTAGAATGGTTCCAGAGTTAGGTACCTAGGTTCTGGTGAGAAGGGAATGAGTTCAGCACCAGAATATAGGAAGCATGGTTTAGAAATGGTCAGGAAAGAACCCTTGTACAACTGCCTCCTGGCAATTGCTTCTACAGGGGCTGTCATCTGAGTTTCTTCAGCAACTATAGCTATTCAGTATCCCCAAAGAAAGACCTTGACATTGTCAGATGGTTCCATATTAGAAATAAATGCCCCCCACACACAATGGAAATGACTTTAAAGAGGAGGCATCCATCTGACTTAAACCAATCAATAACTAAGATCCGGGAGTGGAACCATAAATATTATTATGAGCACCATCATATCATCACCTCCCATTTACACTGTTGTAATGGTGTCCTATTTGATCTCCCTGATTCTAGTCTCTTCCCAGTTCAGCTCATCCCTTACATGGCTACCAAAAGTAATTTTCCTTAAACCCAGGTCTGTCCAAATCACTCTCCTACTCAATCAACTCCAGTGGCTCCTAATTGACTTAAGATAAAGTCTAAATGCCTGTCTAACTTTTAAAGCTTTTTACAACTTTTCCCTAATAGTCTTTCCAGATTCATTGTACATTACTGCATTCCCTGCACTCTTCTGTCTAGCCAAATTTTCTTCCTCCTTGTTCTTTATTCATCCAGCTGTCCTTTCCATGACATCTTTGTACAGGTTATCCCTCATGTCCCTCACCTGAAATTTGTTCCCTCCTTACTTTAGGGAATTTTCATTTCTTTGAGATACAACTCAAAGACAACTTTCTATAACCTTTCCTAATCCTTTCCTAATCCCCCCAATTTCTAGTGCTCTCATTTCTTAGATGACTTGTGTTTATGTGTGTTCTTTGTGTGTTCTGATGTATTCTCTCTCCAAGCCAGAAGAAATATGATTTCTCACAGGTAGGGAGTACTGAATGATCAATCCTTCAATGAGGCTTGAGCCCCAGATTACATTTATATGTGTTGTTCATGTTTTCCTTCTAGTTACACTGTTTTTCTCCTTGAGAGGAGTTGTATTTGCAATCTTGTGCTTCTCCCAATCTCTGGAACCTCACAGGCATTTGAAAAATGCATATTGGTTATCTAACTGAAGGATGAGATGGTCACTTGTAGCAGAATTAAAGAATCTCACAGTTGTGAGTCATCTTAGAGATCTAACACAAATTTATAGGGAATTGACCTAAATCAGAACAGATCAGTAAATTGAGTATTATTATTCTTATTTTACAGATAAAGAAACTGAACCTCAGAGAAATGATCCATCAGAAAGAATGATGAATCTGGAATTAGAGTCAAATCCCAGTTATATGACCTTTATGACCTTGGACAAGTCACCTCTTTCTCTTTCTCTCTGGGTTGCTTTTCTTTTTGTAAAATGAAGGATGATCATGTAAGTGATCATTCCATTTCAATCTGAAAACCTTCAGGAAAGGTCAACCAGAATGATCAAATGCCTTAAGCTTATGCTACATGAGGATGAGTTGAAGTAATCAGAGATGCATAGCTTGCAGAACCAAAGACTTGGTAGGTGTATTGGAAGGAAGGACATGTAAGACATTACTGCTTCTTTTGAAAGATTTTGGGTTTTCTTTTACTGAAGATCTTTAAGTAAAGGCTTAATGATCCTTTGACAAGGTCAGAGCAATTTTTTGCCCAAGCAGAAACTGGGTTTAATGATTTTTAAAGGTCTTTCCAATTATTAGCTTCTCTGATTCCATGATTAGATGATTTCTACCATTGTTTCCCTCTGCAGATTCCTATAATTCCTTTTCATAACTAAAATACTAATTTTTCTATCTTCTAAGGGCAAGGCATTTTTTTCATCAGGAGTAGGTTTCATGTTTATTTTCCTTGGAGATAGCCAAACTAAGTGTGCCAAAATGGTAAGGTAATACATAATGAAGACCTCTTAATAATAGCTCACATGTCTATAGTTCTCTGCCAAGTAAACAAAACCTTGTAAATTAAGCAATGTTGCTTTCTTTTTTATATCAATGCTTTTTTGCTCCTTGTGGGGAACCACTGGTACAGGGGAGGTAGCATGGTGAAGCAGAAGGAT
This sequence comes from Macrotis lagotis, assembly GCF_037893015.1. Lineage (NCBI taxonomy): Eukaryota > Metazoa > Chordata > Mammalia > Peramelemorphia > Peramelidae > Macrotis > Macrotis lagotis. Next base: position 255,220,054 of record NC_133660.1, on the reverse strand, counting down.
CTCTGGAATTGTAGGCAGGAGACTTGGGTTCAAGTCTTGACTATGCCAGCACATTTTATAAAGGGCATATATTTAACACTTAGAGGGACATTTGAAACCATCTTTACAACTGCAAACCAGAGAAGGGAGGTGATTTGTCCAAGATCTCAAAGGTCAGAGAACTGGGATTTGAATCCAGATCATCTAATTCTAAATCCATCATTCTTTCTGATAGACCACTTCTCTGGGGCTCAGTTTTTTTCATCTTTCAATTAGGAATAATTATATTTATTCTACTTAACTGTTCTGAATCAGGCCAGGCCCCTGTAATTTTTGGTTTGATATAGAAAGAAAAAGAGATTCTTCTAGGTCTTTCCATATTTAGAAAGATGTACAATAAGAATAGTCATCAAGGAGATCTCAAGTTAATTCAGCTGCATGTAGCTTCCCTGAGTTATTCATCATGATTCACTAGTCTCCATGAAGAGAAAAATCCCCCTGCCTGAGATCACACAGGTAGTAATAGATTCAGGATTCGACTCTACATCCCCTGACCAATTCCCTTCATTAGAATTATGACAAATCAGAAATTCCATCAATAAACAGTCTGCCAAAAAATCCCTACTCAAGGACTATTTCCTTTAATTTAGAATAAAAACAGATATCTTATTGTCTGATCTTGTTACCTCTTAGACTTCTTGTCTCTTCTTTAAGGATATGATTTCTCTCTCATCACACCCAATTTGGATCAATGTACAACATAGAAACAAAGTAAAGACTGACAGATTGCTTTCCATGGGGGGTGGGGTGGGGGGAGGGAAGTAAGATTGGGGGGAAAATTGTAAAACTCAAATAATATCTTTAATAAAAATAAATTAAAAAACTCTACTTCTTGCTATCTCTGTCTTGGCTCCATCTTTTAACCTAATAGTTGATTGCCACCTTTCTTAACTTTTGGCAGGACAAGAGATTTGATTCACTCATAGAAGAAGGTGGAATGCCCTGAACTCAGTGGTCCGTAATAGAAACTTGTTGATGATGCTGTGCTTCTCATCTAATAAACTCTCAGTAAATGCTTATTGGGTGATAAATCAAATATGACAATGACATGGGAAATTAATGAGGCACTTGTCCCTTCAAGACTTATCATCATCATGTTCAGGCTCACTTGAGTGTACCAGCTCTTTTGTTAAATTGTTGTTGGTTTGTTTAGTCTTGAACTGTGATACTATTGGTGTATAGAGCCTGTGGTGAGAAATTTATTCTGTATAGGTCAATACCTCTTCTTCCATTTATAGTGTCAAGAACACTAAAGACTAGGAGAGCTGTCTAGTATCACACACTCAGTATGTATCATGTAGAAATTTTGTGAATTTTAAAGCTGTAAGTGACCTTGTAGCTCATCTAGCTCAATCGTCTGATTTTACAGATGAGGAAACTGAGGCCTATAGAGAATAAAGGTCAGAACTCTACCTCTAATAATACCTAGCTTTCTTTGGGGTTCAGCTGTAAAGACATCTTAGAGACTTTATATAGTTTTAATGTGTATATGTATGTATGCATAAGGTTCTTATTAATAAAATACTAGTATTAATCTACTTGAGATTAAGGGCTACTACACTTTTATCTCTGTATCTCTAGTAATTATCACAGTTTACACATAGCAGGTACTTTAAAAATATTATTACTTTATTGATTAGAACTCAGATAACTCCTGAAGACTGTTGATTTTTCTACTGCTACATCCTTAACGGTTCAGAATGGGGACCCCAAGACCAAGCCACAGAAGACATTTGGCTAGGAGGCTCAGTCCTCTTCCTATTGCATTCTCAAAATGAGGGGACTTGCCACTCTGAGGCTTCTTTCTAGAATATCTCAATCCCAAAACAATCTCTTTCTAGGTCAGGGTAGGGCCACCATAAGGACAGATTCCTAAGCAGCAGAGGGAGCATTTCTTCAGGACTAGCAATACAACCTTAATGTTGTATTGTGGTGTTTCTAAGATAGACACTGAAACACGGCATAGTGGTCAGACCAGTGCTTTAGATAAAATACTTTAGTGACTGATGGAAGATAGATTGGAGCAAGGAAAGCCCCACCTGGGGACTGAAGCAATGGTCCAGGTGAGAAGTGACAAAAACCTGCAATAGAAGTGTTGGAGTGCTGGAGGAAAGAGGAGACAAATTCAGAAGATTTTACAAAGGTGAAGGGCAGATTAAGGGAGGAAGAAGTCAGAAACAAAACACTTTTGAGAAGAAATAAGATACAAAGAGAGAGAAAAGAATAAATGGAAGGGTTATACAAAGTTGATAAATAAGATGAATTCAACCATAAAACAGAAGCAGTTAACAGAATGGTTTAGAAATCAGAATCCAACAATATGTTATTTATAAGATATACACTTGACATAGAAAGACACACACAGAATTAAAATAAGGGCTGGAGTGGAATCTTTTATGCTTTCATAAAGTAAAAAAGACCAGGATAGTAATCATAATCTCAGATAAAACAAGAGCAAACATTCAATCATTTGTTTTTAGGTTAAATCTAACTTTTCGAGACCTCTTTTGGAGTTTTCTTGGCAAAGACAATGTGGTGATTTGCTAAATTTCCATCTCATTTTACAGATGAGGAAATTATGGCAGAGTTAAGTGGCTTGCCTAGGTCACACAGCTAATAAATATCTGAAGCCAAATTTGAATTTTTGGAGATTAGTCTTCTTCACTGCAGACCATTGTACTATTTAAGTGCTCTAAAAGCAAAACGACATAATTAAAAGAGATAATCAGGGAAACTACTTTGTTATTGCAGCAAGATTCTCTAAAAAAAGTCTAATTTCTCAGATATATAAGGAATTGAATCAAATTTATAAAAATGAGAACCATTTTCCAATTAATAAATGATCACAGAATATGGAAAGTTTTCAGAAGAAGAAATCTGAACTATTTATAGACATGTTGAAACGTTCTAAATCATTATTGATTAGAGAAATGGAAATTAAACCAACCCTAATGTACCACCTCATACTTATCAGGAGTAACAAATACTGGAGGGGAAGAGGAAAAGTAGGTATACTAATAAGCTTTTAGTGGCATTGTAAACAGATCCAATCATTCTAGAGAACAAAGTCCAAAGGGCTATAAAATTGTGTATACCCTTTGACCCAGCAATAAAACTGCGGGGTTTTTACCCCCCCAAAAAAAATCAAAGAAAAAGGAAAGGACCAAATATTTATTGCAGTTGTTTATGTGACGGCAAAAATATTGGAAACTGGGGGAATGTAGAAATCAGAAAACAGCTGAACATGTTGTGGCATATGCTTTTTCTGGAATACTATTATGCTGTGAAAAATGATTAGGGGAATGATTTCAGAAAAAATACTATGGCAAGTCTTATAGGAACTGATGCAAAGTGAAGGGGGAAAAAAACAAGGAGATCATTGCTCAAAATAATAGCAATGTTGCAGCAATAATCAACTGTGAAGGACTTGGCTACTCTGGTCAATACAATGATCTAAGACAATTCCAAATAACTCATGATGAAAAACTGCTAACAACTTCCAGAAAAAACTGAACTCGGAGGACAAATCAAAGTATAATTTCTTGCTCTTTATTTTTTTTAGCAATATGACTAATATAGAAATATGTTTTGCATGATTTCACCTGTATATATAATTGCTATCGTATTACTTTTCTTCTCAGCAGGGGAAGAAGGGGTAGGAGAGAATTTAAAACTCAAAATTTAAAAAGAAAATAATAAATTTTAGGAAAAAATTGATATAAAATGAAGGCATTAGATTGAGTTTTTTCTTCCAGATCTAAATCCAATAATAATAATAATAATAATAATGATAATAGCTAGCATTTATATAATACTTTAAGTTTTGCAGAGTGTTTGACACATATTGTTTCACTTGATCCTCCTAACAACCTTGTGCTACAGGTGCTATTATTAATCCCACTATACAATTAAGCAAACTGAAACAGTGTTAAGTGATTTACTCAGGCGCATAGAGCTAGTATGACTGGATGGAACTCATGTATTCCCAAATCAAGGATCAGTGTTCCATCCACACTGGCTAACTGACTTAAATTCTTTCTTTTTATGCAAATTATTTCATCAGGTTTGAGATCTTTCTCTCTTTAAGGGAGCCTATCCAAGTAAATGTTAACTTCTCTTACCTCCTAGAAGGCATCAGTTTAAAATTCTCAGACCCTTCATTAACTCCCTTCCAGGATTTTCTGTATCTCAGGATTGCCACCTTATTTGACTATCCATTGTTGTTCAGTCGTTCAATCCTGTTTGACTCTTCGTGGACTATAGCGCTTTAGGTCCCTCACTTCCTTCGGAAGCCTGTCCAAGTTCATATTCATTACTTCCACAATTATCCATCTCATTGTCTGCCATCTCCATTTCCTTTAGCCTTCAAGCTTTCCAGTAGGAGGGTCTTTTCCCAAAGCATCTTGTCTTCTTATTTTGTAGCCAAAATATTTAAACTTCAACTTCAGTATTTAACCTTCCAAAGAATAGTCTGAGTTAATTTAAGAACCTGCTGATTTGATCTCCTAGCGATCGAAAGGACTCTCAACAATCTTCTCTAATAGCACCAATTTGAAAATTTGAAATTTGAATTTGAAAGTTTCAATTTGGCGATGCTCATATTTCCTTATACTCCAATTCTCACAGCCATACCACAGTACTGGAAAAACCACAGGTTAGATTAAGCAGACCTTTGTTGGCTAGGTGACAGCTCTGCTTTTTAGTATGTTGTGCAGATTAGCCATAGTTTTCCTTCCAAGGAACATGCCTTTTAATTCCATGGCTGCAGTCACCACCATCTGCAGAATTCTTAAAGGCCAGGAATTATAAAATCTGACACTATTTTCATTTTTTCTCCCTCTATTTGCCAGGAACTGATAGGACCAATTGCCATGATTTTAACTTTGTTACTCCAGTAGCCTTATTGTTAGCCAAGTTCCTAAGGCTCCCTTGACATGAATTCTCCAGGATATTTGACTCTAGATCAGTAGATCAGTAACCACCACTGTGGTTTTTGATGATGTTTAGCTCTTTCTTGTATAGTTCTTATGTGAATTCTTGCCACCGTTTAAAGATGTCTTCTGTTTCTACTAAGTATCGCTTTCATATTTTATTGTACCTATTTTTGCATGAAATGTTGCCATGATATCTCGAATTTTCTTGAAGAAATCTCTTGTCTTTCTCATTTTTTTGTTTTCTTCGACTACTTTGCTTTACTCATTTAAGAAAACTTTATCTCTCCTTGTCATTCTCTGAAATTCTATATTCAGTTATTGGATCTTTCCCTTTCTCTTTTCTTATTCCCTCATTTGTTTGTAAAGCCTCATCAGACACCCATTTTGCTTTCTTACTCTTCTTTTTCTTTGTTGTTTCTGCTGCCTCCATTACAACATTGCAAACCTCTGTCCATAGTTCTTTGGGTATTCTATCTACCAGATTTAATCCCTTATGTCTACTAATCATTTTCACTTAATATTCACAAGGTATGTTAGTTAAGTCATCAGACTAATGTAGTCTGATGGTTTTACCTACTGTTTTCAATTTTAGCTTGAATTTTGCAATTAAAATGTTCATATTCTGGTCCATAGTTACCTCCAGGTCTTGTTTTCATTGAGCATATAGAGTTTCTCCATTTTGGTTACAAAAGATATAATCAATATGATTCCAATATTGACCATCTGGTGATGTCCATGTGCAGAGCTGTCTTTGAGGTTGTTGAACAATAGTGTTTGCTATGACCAACAAGTTATATTGTCAAAACTTATTTACCTGGTTATCTACACTTCAGTAAATATTGCTTTGCTATAGCAGTATATACTTTAATTTACCACCCAGTGTGGTACACTGGGAAGATCTCTGACTTTGAAATCACAGACCTGAGGCTCAATCTTTTACTGTCTACATTATCTCAAGAAAGCAATTTCTTGTCTGAGCATCATTTTACTCATCCGTAGAATGGATCATTTCTTAGGTTCTTAGATCCATCTCTAAACATGATCAAAGTCCTTAGTGTTCTAGACTCAAATGAGTCCATATTTGATCTTAGAACTTATATAGTAAGAATATTTTCTAGGATCTCTGTATGGCTTTCCATGTTCTGAACCTTTTCATTGACTGTGGTTCATTCCTGGCATAAATTCCATCTTCATCTCTGTCTCCTGGCTTTCTTCCCTCCTCATTTCCCTACAGTCAGTGTCTACTCTTTGAGGTTTTCTTCCATTTATATTGTACAGGGTGGCCCAACTTCAGTGAAGCTTTTAGCTTCAAATTGGGTATTTGCTAAAGCTAAAAATCTTTGTGTCCCCAGTACCTACTACTGTGTCTTGTCTAGAATAAGGGTTCAATAAATGGTTGCTGAATTAAATCACTTTAAGCTTTAATAAATAACAATAAAATAATAACACTTCACTGTGACTTTGGGACACCATGCATTTTGTAGACAAAATTTTCTATGTTGCTTCTCCTATTAAAATGCAAGTTGCTTAGAATAAAGTCTATATTTTTGCCTTTTTTTGAATTCCCAGCATAGCAAATGCTTAATAAATGTGTGTTGATTGACTGATAGACTGGCTCCTGCTTCCAATCTAGATTTTGTTTCTAGAAAAATAATTGTCTGGCTCACTTTCAACTTCTCTTGGTGTCCTCAGTACCCTTGCAGATACCAAGCTTAATAAGGCATGGAACAGAGAACAAGTTTATTATACATAGTAATAAATGTAGAACATTCTTACACTAGAGCTCATGGAGAGTAGAGATTTATTTCCCTTTAGTGAGTCTTCTCAAGAGACCTCTATAGTCACTCAAAATTTCTAGTTTCCCCACTCTGGGGAACTTGGTGTATCTATCAAATATAGAGAACTTGGTGTATCAAAAGATATATCTTCCCTCAGGTCCACACAGTCCATAAGACTCACATTACTAAAAGGGAAGGCCCAGATTTATTCTTCCACCTAAAAGCTTTGTAACAGCCACATTGTGTGACAATCAACTATGATAGACTTAGATCTTCTCAGCAATCTAGTGATCAAAGACAATTCTAAAAGACATGAAGGGAAAAGCCATCCACATCCAGAGAAAGAATTATAGAGTCTGAAAGCAGATCTAAGCATACTATTTTCATTTTTTAAAATTAATTTTTTTCCTTTTTTATTTCTCATGGTTTTCCCCTTTTGATCTGATTTTGATCTGAAAAATATGTTTGACATGATTGGGCATGTATGACCTATATCGAATTGTTTGCTGTCTTGGGGAGGGAGGAGGGAAGGAGAAAATTTTACAAAAATGACTGCTGAAAACTATCTCTACATGAAATTGGAAAAAATAAAATGCCATTAAGATTTTTAAAAAGCTTTGTGTTTTATTGCTCCTCAGTTCTGGCTTCTGTAATTCCAAAGCTGAACCAAGAACAACTCTAATTAATCTATTTTTGCCATTCCACAGTGGCTATCTACTTCTTGCTGCTAATGATATTATTCAAACATGAGCTTTTAGATCTCTCCCTAGAAGGGACTACCTAGTAGGCCAAATTCCCTACTTAGTAGAAAATACAACTGAAAACTACAAACTTAAATAATTTATCAAAATCCACACTGGCAGTAAATATATTGGTACAATCTGAACCTGGGATCCTCTGACTCCATAGCCAGGACTCTTTCCACTGCCCAGCTGTCAAAGACACATTGGAGAGGGACTATTTTCTTCTTATTATCTTTTTTTAAAAGAGCTCTGGGGATGGTACTTTTTATACTAAGACACAAATGATTTGCCATGTCTGTAACGTCTGTGTAAGCCATAAAGGCTTGGAAACTCTGGAACAGTTTTTTTGTTTGTTTATTTGTTTCTTTGGATTTTTTGGCAACGTGTTGCTGTTCTTTTCATATGAGAACATCCAGTCCAACAGCTCCTAGAGCCAGTCAACATTTTACTAGTCAGGTCTATAATCCTGCCTCAGTTAGCCTACACAAGGGTCTCTCTGGCAAGCGTGCCATCCTTCTCAACTTACCCTTCTAAATAGAGATCCCTGGTTTTCACTTTTAGAAGATTTATGGTGCCTTGCTTCCATCCATCTCTTGCCTGTCTTAAGGGTCTATGACTGAGAAATAGTGATAACAGTGGAAAGCAGATGGTAACGTGGAAGAGTAATGGTAGACTAAACAGAAGTATTTTGTTTCAACTTGGGAACTGCAGAAATCAGACCTGAGTAGGGAGGAGGCACAGAACTCATTTTCTTCCTGCTCTTTTTGAGAATGGGGAAATGCATTCATACCTCCTTTCCAACTCCTGACACCTCTTTCCCTTAGTCCATGACTAAAGTTAGGCTGTGAGGTTTGGGAAAGCCACAATATGACACTAGAAACATGGAAGATGAAAGGGCAAAGCTGCTACCAGAGGTTATACCAAAGTGGCAAATGGTCATGTCTCTCTTAGCCCTATAATCTTCCCTTTTTCCCCTAAATGAGATAATATATGTAAAGTGTTTTGAAAACCTCAGAGTTATAAAAATGTTAGCTATTATTAATAATAATAATTCATTAATAATAATAATAATAATAACACCTCATGAATGTGTGTTGCTTTCCAACCAGATTGTAAGCAATTTTGGGGAAGTAAAAGTGACTTCCCCTAGAGGAATATAAGTTTCTTGAGCATGCTTTTTTTGGGTGGCTAGGAGAGTCCTTATATCTTTAATCCTAGGACTGTCCCTTGCATAATAAATATTGTTGGATTGAATTCAATTACATTTTTTCTGGGGGTGGGGGAAGGTTTCATGATACTTAGCTCAATGTTCTTCATGTAGAAGGAGATTCAATTATTCTGTTATCTATGGCTAAATCTAAGACCTACCATAATCTAAAAATGAAACTCCTCCCCTGATTGTGAGAGATTAGGCTAGTCTCTAGAACTCATTGAATTTTTTTTTCTATGACAGACACTAACTGTTGTGAGGTTGGCATCTGTCTTGAACTGAACAGAGACCTCCCTTTTATTCCATCATGATCCCCAAGGAGCCGTCACACTGGAATGACCTTTGGGTCACTGCCAATTTGGGGTGGAGTCAAACCAGTGACTTGGAGAAGGAGGAGGGAGGGAGGAAGGAGGCTCTCTTTAGTTGATTGCCAATCCCCAATGCTTTCCAGACCACTCTAATGAGCATGTGTATTTAAATATTTTATTAACCATAAGCCATCCAGAAAAGGAACCACGATTTTCTTTTTAAATTGAACTAATATTTGGAAAGGGTGAGCACCACTGAGCCACAAGCACACTGAGAGGGGGTTGGATAGGGAGACAATTGTGTTTGGTGCTTTCTCCATAAAAGGAAGCAGACAGTCTGTTCTTTGAAGTATTATAATTATAAAGCAATTTGCCACCCCTAATGGGAGGACTTTTTGTTCATAAAATATTAACAAAATATAATATCAGTGCAATAGGTTAGAAATAGTCTTCGTTTCTCCATAAAAAGTCAATTTGTAACCACCAGGAATGTCTTCTTTAGGATGACAATGTCAGAATAACATCTCTGTGCCCATATCAGAATGTAAGATTAGAATTAAGCACAGCAAAATCTTGTCTCTCTTTGGTTTATTTGGAGCTGATTGCTTTCTCCTATAAACATGCTAATTTGTAATATTGTTCTGTTGGGTGACAGAGCACTTCTCAATTGAATGAGCATTTTAGTCCAAGGCAGTTTCAATCGTAATGAACACTGCCAAAGAACTAAATTGTCCTCATGTAAAAGGACTCGATTTTGGGCTGGGGACTCTAGTTTGCACACCACCAATCTCTCTCTGAGCTGGGGGAGCAGTTGTACTTTTTCACATAATGGAGAGAAATGAGATCTGTCTATGAGACTGCTTTTTTCTCATCAACATCAGGACTCAATTAAACAGAAATACGTGACAAGAGCTGTTCATGATGGTAAACTCAGCCATAGGCTTTCGGCACAAAAGGAGCTTATATAAGGAAATGGGGCAATTCACAGAGTAATTAATTCTGGGGGTTTTCCCTTCCAGTTTTCCTCCTTTCTTCCTATCATTCATCTTTTCTAGCTTTTTTTTTTTTTTTTTTGGTTTTCCTATCTTGGTTAGACCTTTGGGTACCATCCTTCTAATTCGTATTATGCAGTCCTAAATTCTCCCCATCAATTGCATCCTATAATAGGAATTAGAAGAATGGTACCCAAAGGCTTGTCAGAGGCCATGTGTAGTCTTAGCTAGGGTATTGGGAATAGAGTCAGGAAGAATTGGGTTTGAATTCCTCATCTAACACTTAACTAACTTTGTGCAAATAACTTAACCTCTATGTACATCACACAACAACTTTGAATTTATCTACTCAATTTGCATCACTGATAAGAATCTCAATCTTTTGACCACATTGGCATATTACCACTTAAGTTTGTGCTTGTGTTTGTTTTTGTTTTTTTAAGAATGGAAAATATAATCATATGAACCTATATAATCTCATCAATGTGAACACATTCTGCAAAGATGCAGACCTCACCCCAACTATACCTCCCCATCCTTGTCCAAGTCTTCCCATATATTTGACATTGGATCAGTTGATCCAATGGACTGAGGACTTTTCTTTATCTTGAAGGGATAACCAGTAGTCAACCCATGAATTACACAGGTTCTTTTGTGATGTGAAGAGAAAAATCAGCAAATAAAGAACTGGAAATGATAGAAAATAAGTTTAAAAGAAAGGAAAGGAAATGAAGGAAAAAGGAAATAGAAATTCATTTGTGTGTTAACCCCCCCCCAATCCTTTCTGCATTATGTGCCCATCTCAAAATGGGTTATTAGGATCGAAGGCCTGATGGTGTTTTATACTGGTAAAATGGTATCAAGTACTATAACATTGTTATTTGTTTAGCAGATGTAACTCCACAGACTACACATAATCTACTCAGACCAGATGTTTATATCCTTAGAAAAGAATCCGAAGGAAGAGTGATAACTAATGGAAATGTATATCATCTCCCAGGATCACTGCTCACCACTGTATCATTTTTCATTGACTATTCCAAGTAAAGAAACAAACACCCCCAGCAACCTTATTTTTCCACCTTCTCCATTAGAAATAATGTATAGAAAATCCATATGTGGTCATTTGGAGATAGCCCAAGGGCTGTATTCTGGACACACATACCTTCTCTAATTTACATTTCTTAAATGGATCATCAAAACATATTGATCTTAATCAGCTAACAAAACCCAATACTTAAAAGGGCTCCAAATCAACCAGGCAGGTTTACCGAAGAAAGTCCAGATTTGGAAGAAGCCAAACATTTCTTAGACAGTAAAAGTGGAGAACTGATGCTTCTGCCATTCCTGGCCCCTTGTGATCTATAATTCAGTGACTTCTATCAAAGATCTACATTTAAATTTTAGCAACCTGAATTACTAGTGGGTTAGTGGGGAAGGGAGAGACTGGCTTTCAACAAAGTGGGGGGAGAACCATTTTCTATGAAATATCATGTGTAGTGCAATTCGTTCCCAAATCTGTTATTTTTCTTGAAATTGTCTTGCCAGTGTGTACTCAAACTTATCCAGCGTTTGAAGGTGGCAAGCGGGACTTGAAGAAACATGGCTCTAGCTAGGTGCTGGTGGGCTGACAAACAGCATGTTGCTATATATCCTTGTCAGCTGCGGGCCCTATTAACTATTTTTAATGAATCACCGCTGCTTTTACCTTTGCCATCAGCCATGACCTTCACCATTTAGAAACACATGGTCTCTCATAAACGATAGCCCGCGACATATAAACTCGAAAAGAATTCTATCACGGCTCAAACCACAATATCTATCACTAAAACAAACTGCTCATTCCAGCTGAAGAGACACTCATATATATCACCGAGCCAACCTTCCATATTTTGAAATTTACTACCCTGTGTTGGGTGGATTTTTTTTTTAAGGAGGCCAGGCAACCTTGCTCACTTAATACTTTTGATAAACTTCTGCTGACAAGGAGTTTGATTAATGATGGTTAAAAGAATTGAATCAAGACTCGGAAAGACAGGGCCGAAAAAGCAGACTGCTGGGCTGATGGAAACGAACGTCTCTACAGAAATATATGATGGACCCTCCTTTTAGCCATGCCAAGTAATTACTCGCACAGGCCTGTTGTAATAATTCCTATTACTGCCCAAACGGAAAAGTCAGTAACTCACAGCCCTGGGACAAGGTGAAGGGAAGGCCAGAGTAGCATGGATCAATATTTCATTTACTCACTGAGGTTACCTTCTATGCCTGTATCAAATTCTTTTACAGAAAGCCATGAAAGGAATGAGGTTTGCTGCAAAACACCAATACAGGAGCCTCGTTTCCTTGGGGGTGCTTTTGGAATAAGCAGAGAAGCAAACCTTTCAGCAAAACAATATGCACTCAAGGTCACTCATTACATGCTACTGTTGGGAAATAAGGTGCCATTAGCCTGATATGAGTAATGGACATCAATCAACTACAGACCAGAAAAAGTAGGTTTTCAACTTGGTTGCATGGTTGAAAATGAATGAGCCATTTTAACACTTTCTGAACAATCTGACAATTGTAAGAAATCCTTCTCTGGATGTCATATCATCTGTTTACAAATTCCAAGAAAATTTATCTGCTCCCTCCAACCTCCTGTAAAGGCCCCCAATGCCACCCAGAAACTTCACCTCCTCCCCACTTTGCTTCTATCCTATAACTAAATATAAAAAGAATTCTATAGAATGCTCATTGGAAACTGGAATCTTGCAGTAGTCTTTCCCCTCTTCCCCTATGTCTCCTATAGGTCTTTAACATATTTCACAATTTGTGTTACCCATTTTCCCATAAGTTTTTTTTCCTTGTTATTTGTTTCTTTGCTTGTGTTTTGATAAAGATGACTGGAAAGAGGATTTAGTTCCAATCACTTCAAGGTCCCTTAGGGATGCTGTAATATGATTTGCCTCTTTCTCTTTCTTACAGTTTGGGCTACCATAGTCCAAGCATAGAAGTCACAGCGGTAGAATTGTATAATTTCAAAGCTGGAAGAGATCTCAATGTCAGTCTAGTACAATCCATAACCCTGAAGGAATCCTTACTACAACATACCTATATTCGTTCATCTGACCTTTACTTTGAGGCCTCCCGTAAGGAGAAAGCTGCTTGTTCTTTTGGTGGCCCCTTCCATTTTGGAAGACTTCTACTTCATCATTCTTGACCTTGTGTGGTGCTTCAATCTGTCTTTATGCAAATTCCACTGTTTGATCATCGGTGTGCGTTCCAGGGACAACTTGAACAGGCCCAAGGCCCCATCTATGTTACCTTTGACTAGAGTCACCTTGCCTTACTTCGCTCCCCTTGGCTAGCTAGACTCCTCCTTTCTTTCAATATAGCCTCATATGGCACGAATCTCAATGTGCTTCACTGGCCAGTTTCCTCTCTTCAGAATCCTATTAACATTACCAATGTGGTTCCTGAGAAGGGACACTCAGAACCCAGAACTTTGGATGTGGCCCTGGAAGAGGTAAAATATGGGACTGGAATTTAATTTTCTTTCCCATTTCATTATATGACATTTTAGATTAGAATGGGTTTCAGCGGCACCCCAGACCTCCTAGGGCTTTTCTGCAATAAACAAATTTGTAAACAAAATAGCATAATTATTCCTATGGCTCTCTTCTTTGACACTACCACCATCCTAATCCTGACACTACCACCAGCCTAATTCATTCAAAACCTGGTGGTGGATCTCTTAGTATCAAGTTTCTTCCCATTCCGGTCCATCATCCACTCAGCTCTGAAAGCCATCTTCTTATTAAATTATCAGATAAATGCTTTAGCACAGGTCTGATGATACCACCCCACTTCCCTACTCAATAAATTCCAGGGGTTTCCTATCGCCTCCAGGGTCAACTATAAAATCCTCTTTTGAGTATTCAAAGCCAAATGCCCCCTCTATCTTTTATGGTCTTCTTGGGCATTTTCTCATCTTCCATTCCCAAAGTACATTCAGATTCAGTGACCTCTTTTCTGTTCTTTTCACAAGACATTGGACATTTTCATTGACTGTTCCTCATGTCTGGGATTCTCTCCCATCTCATCCTCACTGTCCTGACTTCCTTTAAGTTCATCTCGTTTGCTTATCTCCTATCTATAAGTCTGTCTGTCTGTCTGTCTGTCTATCCATCTATCTATCTGAGTGTCTGTCTTTCTATCTATCTATCATCTATTTGTCTGTCTGTCTATCTCTCTATCAACCTACTGTCTGTCTGTATATTGGTCTATAGATCTGATGCCTGATGTCTGTCTGTCTGTCTATCTATCTATCTATCTATCTATCTATCTATCATCTATTTGTCTGTCTGTCTGTCTCGCTGCCTGTCAGCCTACTGTCTATTAGTCTATAGATTTTATGCCTGATGTCCATCTGTCCCATCTAACTCCCCATCTCTCTACCTACCTATCTCTCTTTCTCTATCTGTGCATGCATATGTTTATGTGAATATGAATATGTATATTATACATATATAGATGAGGATGTATACATGTACTGGACATGTATATTTGCATACAGAGGCACATACATACACAAATACATCAATATATACATACGTGTGTATATCTCTATATCTTATTTATATACATAGTTCATTTTTCCCATGTTGTCCCTTTTTTTGAACTGTGGCCTCTTTGAGAACAGGGCCTGGTATTTCTCTTTCTCTGTATCCCCAGGACTTAACATAATTTCTGGAAGTGTTTAATAAATGCTTATTAACTAACTTATATCATATTTCAAGAATTAAAGATTGTTTCAAGGAAAACTACAAGTTTGCCCACATTTGTCTACCTTTCAGCAACCAAGTATTGTATAGTTGTGTGACTTTTTCATTCCTGGATTTTTTGGGGAGACATTTTCCTAGAAAAGTGACTAAAACATCTAACATGAACCACGTGATGGGCTCAATGACAAAAAAGCCTGATGTTTTATCCCCTCTAAAATAAGGATTTTGTGAAGCAAGTACACTTTCCCTTAGTAGTTCAAGTCTCTACTGTAGGATTTTGTATCTCATACACTTTTATTTTTAGTTTTTTGCAAGGCAATGGATTTAAGTGGCTTGCCCAAGGTCACACAGTTGGGTAATTATTAAGTGTCTGAGGTCAAATTTGAACTCAGGTCCTCCTGACTCCAGGGCTGGTGCTCTATCCACTGCACCACCAAGTTGCCCCAACTCATACACTTCTAATTTAGATCTATTACAATGTGCTTTTCAGTAATATCTTTAATACACAAGAACCTCACAACAATCAAGGAGTTCAAATGTTATTATTCCCATTTTAGAGATGAACAAACTGAATCTCAGAGAGTCCAAGAGGTTTGCCAGAGATCATAAATCTGCCTAGGGAGGGGCAGGAGCAGAGCTTGAATTCAAGTCTTTGTAACTCTAATGCTCTTTCCCTCCACCACCTGAGAAATGTCAAGTTTTAACCTACTGTTTCTTGCAGGATGAGGAAGGAAATTTCAGTCTGTTAAATTACCCATTGGACCTTGGATTCCCTCCTCCTCCTCCTCATAGGAAGCAATGGTCAGCTAGCTGTTGGGGATGAGCCCATCCAGTAGCTGTCCAAGCCCATGGGTTCAGTATCTCCGAATCAGTATCTTAGGATCTTACATTCCTAGTGTCAGAAGATCTGCAGGATGTGTGCACTCACTTCCCCCCCTTCCCCTGACTGGGACCCCAGGAGTATTCCAAGGGAAATTTAATCCACATGTGTGTGATTCATATTTACTTAACTCATTGACATGCTGTAGTCCAGGAGATGATTGATGTACAAGGAGTCTTCTGACCTTTTTGCCTGAACCTTTACAAAGCTGCCTGCCTTTGAGCTGGAAAATTGAGTTTTTAGGGGGTGGGGGTGGGAGTGATGAGTGCAAGAGAATCTCCAACAAGAGTGGAAAATTCTCTGCTCATCTGGAAATGTAGTTGCAGAATCCAGGTGGGATCTTCAACTTGCCAGTTTTGGTCCCATGGCTTTGGAATGCCGAAGTCTCTTATCTGCCTCTTCTAGTTCATGTGGACGCCTGTGGCCAGCAAAGGATGATGACATCCATCTTTCAGAGCATTGGCTCCATGAGCCTGGCTGAGTCCACCTGTCTTTGTCTGTTGGCTCTTTTTTTCCCCTCTTCTTCGCCCTCCCCCATTTCTTTAAAGTGTCCCAAACAAAAGAACTTCTTTTGGCAAGTTGAACATGTGAACTGAAGACAGCAGCTGACTTGGAGCCCTACTTTGATTCTGATGTGAAACATCTCAGCTTGGCTGTCACCGCTTGCTAGGCATTTCAATGGACTTTCATCCGAGGAGCTCGTTTGGGATTATGGCAGGAGATCATCAAAGGGATCGAGGTGGACGGTTTTCTCCTGTGCTTGTGTTGCTGCTATGGGAACTAGGACAAGGATGTTGCCTGGGCCTACAGGATCCAGGGCAGAGAGGGCCCATCGTTCTTCGAATCCAATCTTCTCATTTTACAGAAGGGAAAGCCAGGACTCAGAAAGAGACAGACAGAGAGAGACAGAGACAGAGACAGAGAGAGAGAGACAGACAGACAGACAGACACAGACACAGAGACACAGAGACAGAGACAGATAGAGAGACAGAGACCGAGACAGAGACAGAGAAAGAAAGAGACAGAGAGAGAGACAGAGAAAGAGATAGAGAGACAGAGAGACAGAGAGAGACAGACAGACAGACACAGAGTCAGAGACACAGAGACAGAGACAGACAGAGAGACAGAGACAGAGAGAGAGACAGAGATAGAGACAGAGAAAGAAAGAGACACAGAGAGAGAGACAGAGAAAGAAAGAGACAGAGAGAGACAGAGACGGAGATACAGAGAGAGAGAGAGAGAGAGAGAGAGAAGAGACACAGATAGAAATACAGGGACACAGAGAGAAGGAGAAACAGACAGAGAGAGACAGATAGAGACAGAGACAGAGACAGAGAGAGAAAGACAGAGAGAGAGAGAGAGAGAGAATATCCAATGCCAAAAATCATATGGTTAGTTAACAGAAGAGAAATGGCATTTGAATCCAGACCCTTTAGATCAGTTGTCTCTAAACTCATTTAATTTGCACCCCTATAGTTAAAAAAACATATACCCTGATATATATATACATTAATTATTTATAAATTATATACATGTACAACTGTACTAATAAAAATGTGCTTTCTAAAACTTACAAAAAAGTAAAATTCTTTTAAAAGGACAAAGTAGAGGTGAAATAATATTTGACCCTAAAGACAATGGGAAGCCTCTGAAATTTACCTAGTAGGGAGAAGATTTGGTCAGATCTGCACTTTGAGAGTTGTGTGGAGTGAATTGGACTGAGGGTTTTGCAACAAGAAGACTAATTAGGAGATTATTGCAAACAGTAGCGGGGCAATGTCTGAATCAGCAGGGGATATATGTGAGAGATACTGTAGATGAAAAATGGACAAGATTTGATGATTAACTGACTATGAGGGATGAGTGAGATTGAGGAGTTGAGGAAGACTCAGAAGATGTAAATCAGGGTGCCTAGAAAGATTTTGGTTACTTTGGTAGAAATAAGAAAAGTGGAAAGAACAATGATGATGATGATGATGATGATGATGATGATGATGCTTACCTTATTATCCCCACTTTTATGGATGAAAAGACTAAGGGAAACACAAGAAAAGGAAGCTATGGGGAAATAAGAAAATATGATTATCATATCTGTTTCTCCATTCCAATTCACCCTCACCAATGAAGAAGGGAATGAAAAGGATAGGGTTGATAACAGGTACATGCCAGTGGATTTGTTGAACATAACCAAGAGCTGTTTGTCTCCAAGTGGAGGTTATAAAATGGCTAAGATTGAAGAGTCAGTCAAAAGTCTGTCTCTGGATGATATGCTCATGCATTCTGCTGACAAAGAAATGTCAAAAGCAATGACTGAGTTATTGCAGATTTGTTTATGGAAACAGAGGGGTTGATGATGACAATTAAAAACCAAGTCATTGCCATTACAGAAGGGTACTTCTTACGGAGTTGAGATCTAGTAATCAATGCAGGTTATGTATGGAAGCAGTAAAAAAACACATTAGCACATTATTACAGGCTACCAAAAAATTGAGTATCTTCTGAATACTTAGAAAGATATGACCTGTTGGCCAAAATTACACATAAGAAGCTTGCTAGCTTTCATGGATTAACAGGGGTAAATCTCTATACTACAAAGACAACCCCTGGATTACCTAGAACTCAGTCAGCAAATTGTACTTGAATCAGACCATTATCACAGACTGAACCGGTCCCTACAATTAGATGCATGTCCTGAATAATATTTTTAATGAATGGACCTAATACTCACCTCCAAGTTTCTTAAAATGAGACCTTCAAAATGGAAACTTCAAAGAAGAAATCAAACCACATGGAAATAGAATTAGGCAATGTTCTGTTGTCATCCTGTACTATTAGAGTTGCATGGAGGATGCTTTCCCATGAGTCTAAGGAAAATAAGTTTATTTCCCAATACATTTATCCAAAAAGTAATTTTATTCCCCGGTGCAATAATCTGCAGAGCACTGAATAGAATAGAATAATAGCAGGGTAGAAATTTTCCCCTGGATCACTTGAGGTCTCTTGAAGATAGTATAAATAGAATGAGATAAATATGAATCATAATGAATTATATTTTTATGGATCATTTAATTTTGAAAAGCACTTTCTATGCATAATTTTGGCATTCAATGCTAAAAACCAATAACTTGTCATTTAGCACATCCTACCTTCTACTGTTGCTTGTCTTTGAATGTAGGTATCCTTTCTCCTCAGGTCAACTGCCAGCCATTCTAGGTTAGGGCTTATGTCCTATAACTCTTTATATCCTTCATCTCCGGAATAGTTCCTGTATTCAATTGTCATTGAATAAGTGTTTATTAATAATTATATCATATATAATATATATTCAAAATGGAAACTTCAAAGAAGAAATCAAAGCCACATGGGAATAGAATTAGGCAATGTCCTGTCTGTTATCCTGTCTGCTACTAGAATTACATCGAGGGTGATTTCCTATGAGCTTATGGGAGATAAACTTATTTCCCAATATATCTATCCAATAACAAAAAAGCAGTAATTTTATTCCCCTGTATAATAAGAGCATTGAATGGAATAGAATAATAACGGGGCAGAAATTTTTCCCTGGATTATTTCTACTTGATTTCTCTTTTAAAAAGTATTGAAATAATGAGAAAAACATAAATCATAATAAATTACATTTGTATTGACCATTAAATATAAATAATATAATAATTATAATAGGGGCATCTAGGTGGCACAGTGGATAGGGTAATGGCCCTGGAGTTAGAAAAACCCATCTCTCTGAGTTCAAATATGGGTTCTGGCACTTACTATCATGTGCCTCTAGAAAAGTCACTGAACTCTGTTTGCCTCAGTTTCTTCATCTGTAGATGGAGAAGAAAATGAGAACTATCACAGTATCTTTGCCAAAAAATGTGATCACAAAGATTTGGACACAACTGAAATGACTGAACAATAGCAATAGTCATAGTCATAATGACAGTACTGTTTCTTGTGGGTCTCCTAAAGTACCTGGGACAATGATGTGCTCAAAATAAAAATGTAATAATTCAGAATAGTCATCAGATCATTTATTTAGATGAGAAAAGGGATGGGCTAGTCCCTAGCTGCTCATTGTTCAGAGAAGGAACCTAGGGTCTAGAGAAGTTCACTTGCTTGTCCATAGTCACACAGACATTGAAGAGGTAGGATTCCTGACTCCTTGGTATTTTACTGGCTAGAGCTTGACTGGCAGACAGCTGCTCTTTGCACATGCCGAGTTATGTAGATACACCCTGAATTCCCTCTACACATCTGCTGTCCAAATGAGCAACATATTTAAAGAACCTGAGAAATTTCAGTAGCTATGATGGTTTGAGAGGATAAAATTCAGCAAGTATGTATTAAGGGCATCATACTATGTTCACAGCACTGTGCTAAGCACTGGAGATAGAAAGATGAGAAACTATACTTTGGTGATTACAATAGGGGTGTTAAGATGGGTGAAATAAAACATTTCATCAAATACATCTAGGACAAAGACGAAGTAGACACCATGGAGACATTTAGACAAAATCCTCCAGGAAAATTTTGGAAGAGATTTGTCACTTCCCAGCTTGGAGGATGGGAGGGAGAAGAGACACAAATCGGGGGGGGGAGTGCAATTCAGAAAAGACTTGGCAGCTCTAGAGCCAGGTTTCAAAGGAAGAGAAGAATTTGAATGAACAGTAATGTGATCAGTCCCAGAAATGGGAGAAAGATTGGAAATGTTTATGGGAAGAAGAAGACAGAATGAGTTTGGGGAAACAACTGGTAGTCCATTGAAAATTGTTATTTTATCTATTTTATTTTTATTGTAATTACTTATTGAATAACTGTTTTATTTGTTAACATTTTATTTTATTTATAAAATTGTTTTTCTCTCCCCCATACTCAGAGAATCATCTCTTATTACATGGAATAAACAGGAAAAGGGGAAGAAAAACAACTCAGCAAAACTAATATATTATACAAAGTATATATATATATACATATACTATATACATACACTATATACATATTATATATATAATGTGTATATAATATATAATAATATGTATATATATACGTATATAATGTATATAATATATGTATATAGTATGTATATAATAATATAATATAATATGTATATAGTGTTCCACACTTATAGTAACTTATCTCCAAAGTAAGGATGGAGGTACGAATTCTCATATCTCTTAAAGATAATGTGAGATCCTTACAGTTACATGGTATTGAGCTTCTATTTTGTCCTATGTCTTGTGTACCTTATTTTCTTGTTTCTGATTAGTTCGCTTTGCATCAATTCATATAAATTCTCCTATATTTCTCTGTTTTCTTTATATTTATGGTTTCTAGCAGTGATTTAGTTACACCCCCACGTCTGATGAATATCTACTTTGTTTTATGTTCTTTGTTTCCACAAAAAGGGCAGCTATCAGTATTTTTATGTATTTTCTTTCTATTATTGGACTCTTTGGGCTATATACCTATTAATTGGATGTCTGGATGATAGGTTATGACTTTCTTAGCATAATTCTAAATTGCTCTGAAAAATGAATGAACCAGGTCACAATTTCCCCAATAGTGCATTAATGTAATTGTCTTTCTACAACCCCTCCAGCCTAGAGTATTCCTATCTTTTGTCATTTTTGCCAATCTCCTGGATGTGATGTGAAAGCTCAGATTTGCAATGATCTCAGTTTCTCTTATTATTAGTGATTTGGCACAATCTTTCAACTGGCTATTAATAATTATTTTTTTATTTGACTACTACTTGTTCATATCCTTTGATCACGTACCCTTTGAGCAATGGTTCTTGGGCTTATTAGTTCACTTTAAACAAAATGTAGAGAACACAAAGAAGGAAAAGATGTTAGGAGGAAAGGTGAATTGGACCAGATTATGGAGAATCTTAGATGTCATTTTAAGTTTTCATTTTATCCTAAATCAATAGGAAGATACTGAAGATTTTGAATAGGAATGTGGCATAATTAAACATCTATTGGGAAACCAGTTTTGGAAGGGTGCTGTATGAAATATGGCCCAGAAAGGAAGAGGCAACAACGAGCAATAAATCATACCCTTTGACCTAGCAATACCTATACCAGACCTATATCCAAAAGAAATCATTAAAAAATGGAAAACATGTTACAAAATATTCATAGCAGTTCTTTTTATAGTGGTAAAGATTGGAAATTAGGGGGGAGGGAATACCCATCAATTGGGAAATGACTGAACAAGTTATGAAATATAAATGTTTTGGAATACTATTATTCTATAAACATCCATGAATGGTCAGACTCTAGAGAATCATGGAATTGATGCTGAGTGAAGGAAACAGAATCAAGAGAACACTATATACATTAACAACAATATTGTGAATTGTTCAACTTTGATGGATGCAGCTCCTCTCAGCAGTTCAGAGGACAACCCTGGCAGACCTGTTATAGACAATGTCTTCCACATCCAGACAAAAAGCAAAACAAAGCAACAACCAAAAAAAAACCAAGAAAATCCTACAGAATCTGAAAGAACACTATGTTCACTTTTTAAAAATTTCTCTTATGTTTTTCCTTCCTATCCCATGTTTTTCTTTCTTTTCCCTGTAGTTCTAATTCCTCATGCAGAAAATGACTAATATGTAAACATGTTAAACATAAACGTAGACATACAAAGTTCACCAGACTGTTCACCTCTGAGGAGAGGGGAGTAGGAAGGGAAGGTGGAAGAAAATTGTGTAACTTATAAATATCAAGTGGATAAATGTTAAAAAAAAACATTTTATAATAATTAATTGGAAAGACATAATCAAATATCAATTTTTAAAAAAGGAAAAGAAAGGAAGAGGATTGAAGCAGGGTAAATGTTTAAGAGACCATCATTACACTCTAGGTTGGAGATAATGAAGGCATGAAGTAGAATGTTTGCAGTGTGAACAGAGAAGAAGGAAGAGAAAAATCTGAGAGATAATGGAGAGGAGAGCACGTGGCTGGAAAGGAGACTAAAATGAGGAAGATAATTAAATACATTTGAGGTAGCAGAAGAAGAAGAAGAAGAAGAAGAAGAAGAAGAAGAAGAAGAAGAAGACTGAATTTGAAATCTGAGGCCTTGGGTTTGGATTTTGGTTCTGGAGTTATTCTGAGCATGTCATTTATCTCTATTTCCTTTCTTAAAATAATGGAGTTGGAGTAAATAATTTCTAAAGTTATTTCTAACTCAAAATTACTATGTCTATGACCCCAAGAGTTTAAGTTATTAACCAAAATACAGAGGATGGGATGTTAAGCAGTCTTAGAAAGCTCAATTTTCAACATGTTGAATTTTAAGGACTGGAAGGAAATTCGAGGGTAGATATGCAACAGGGAGGTAGAGATGGACTATTGGAACTCCCTCAGGTGAATGATTAACCTGGACATGAGGTCCAGGAATCCTCTAGCATAGAGATATCAAAACAAACCAAGGGGTCCCATGAGATCACCAGTGAAGGAAACGTGGAGAAGAGGAGACCATTGAGTACTGCAGAGCCATGGGGAAAGGGAGATATAGAACTCTATGATCTTGGCCAAGGACTTTGCTGTCTTTAAATTGATATGCAAATGTAAATTGCTGTCATTTTATCCTCCATGTATGGATAGATAGATAGATAGATAGGTATATAGATAGCCATAGATATGTAGATATACATATATATATATATATATATATATATATATATACACACACAAGCATTTATGTACATATATATATATATATATATATATATATGTATATGTGTGTGTGTGTGTATACATTTCTATATAGGCTATTGAAGATTTTCAGCCAAGAGAAGAAAAGATTTAGTGAGCTCAAAATAGTTGTCTTTGGGTATTGAGCTTGGACACAAAGAACAGGGCTAAAAATAATGAATAGAAATAGCAGGAGCAGCTTTTGGCTTTATTTGAATAATGACCCAACAATTAGAATTCTCACAAGGTGAAATGGGCTACCTATGGAGATAATGAGCAAAGGCTGGGTTAGCATTTATCTTGTATGTTGTAATGAATATTATTTGGGAGGTCATTTCTGAAGTAGAGAGGGAAGAGAAGGGAACAAATAACATAGTGTCTACTTTGTGTCAGATATTTTATAGATATTATTTCATTTGGTCCTCACAATACCTTGGGGAGGTCAGTGTTTACCAAAAATGAATGCTGACAGATGTTTATCCTTATGACTGTAAAAAAATGAAATTTAAAAAATTTAAAATACTAAAAAGAAAAGAATATGAGTTTTTTTATTGAGGCGAAGGGCTTTTGTTTTAGCCTCTCTTTGCATCCCCCAAACTCGGCATGTGCTGGGGATATTAAGTATCTAATGTAGTAGGTATTGAATAAATGTTTGTTGGTTGATTGAATTCCTGTAAGTGACAATGATTTGTCTTTTGAGCATCTTTTCAAGCTCTTCTGTTTATATTAAAATGGAATCGCCTTGAGGGCAAAGACTATTAAAAACGTTTTTTTTTTGTCTCCAGCATATAGTGTGGTGTCTAGCATATTGTATATTTGCTTAATTAATTGTTCTATTTGGCTCTGAATCACCAGCTTTCCTGGCCTCTGAGTTCCAGAAAAGGTAAAAGATAAAGGCATTCTAGAACAGTACTAACCCTCAGTTTCAAGGTCAAGATCCTGGAATCCATAAGACCCTTGCCAGAGATCTGAATCAATACCATCAATCATAGGCAGGGTGATAGAGAAGAGACTTTTGTCCAAACTGTATTTCAGAGATATAAGTTCTAATGCATAGCCATTTCATTCAATGGGATGTTCTCTGAGTCCAGAAGTGGCCTCCTGGATGCCCTAAAGTCCAATGATTTGGAAAAACCTATAATGGCTCTGCAGAAATAGTGACATGTGGACCAAGAGACAATTATATTTGCCTGAAGTCAAATAGTTTCCTGTTCCAGGATCCACATGGCATGGAAAAAGATCAAAGGCAACATGGGAAAATAGTTTCTCTTTCTCCTGAATCTATTATGATGCACAAATCAGTAATGGTACACTGTCAAGGGAAGGCAATGTAAACATATCGTGTCCGAATTTTATCTTTTCCAGACAAAAACAAAAACAAAAACGCAAACTTTTGTATTTAATACACACAGAAAAACACTCCTGCCAAACTTGACGTGCATCTCTAAAACCAGTCTCACTAAATCAAATCAGGTGTGAGGCCAAAGCACCGACTTTGAAAAGTTTAATTTCTGGGTCTGGCAAACCTAAAGGGAAAGGTCTTTAATGTCTTAAAAGCTTCTATGGGTAAAGATAAAAGACAAGGTAGACTGCCAGAAAAAGAAAGGAAGGAAGGAAGAAAAAAGCCTTTGTATATTTCTGCTGCTTAATATTTTTTTACTACAGAATTAAAAAGGAAAAAAAGATTTTTCTGCATCATATGTTGGATATGTTCTGAATTACTGATTTATATTCATTGTCTTTTCAAGTCATCTTTCTGGTTCAAGGATCCCAGATCTAGGAACCTCTGAGGACATTTAATCCAAGTCTTGCATTTTAAGATGAGGAAACTGAGGCTCAGAGAAGTGATTAGCTCAAGGTTAAACAACCAAGAAGTATGAATCAGAATTAAACCCTAGGATTTAAATTATAAAGAGAGAGAGGTTTTCTAGTCTGAATTCCTTTTTTATAGATAAGAAAACATAGGCCAAGGGAAGAGAAATAATTAGCTAAGATAAGTACCAGCCCCTGGTTTAGTCTGAGTCAAAAGAATCATAAAGTTTAGATGTGAAAGTGATTTTAGATTCATTTTCTTGTTTTATAGATGAGGAACTTAAACCAGAGCGTTTGGATAACTCACCCAACCATCACATACTTAGTAAGGGTGACCAAGTGATATTAAGAAAGAAATAGTGGATTAGATGGGGCCTCCAAAGGTCATTAAGCCCATTCTCCCCTTCCTGGCAAATATCCCATATCTGTAACCATTCTGTCTGAAGTGATTTCAAACAATGGAGATTCAACAGCCCCGCACCAGTCAATTTTCCCATAGATGAATGCCAGGGTATCTTGTGTTCTCAGATTTGGGTTTCTTCCATGGTCTCTAACATGGAGTTGCCTCTAGTAAGTTTCTGTACTTGGAAATCCTTCCCAGAATAAGCATGAAAATATTGGCACTCAACATTCCAGGTTCATAATTGCCTCATCTACTTCTGCTAATATTTTGTAAAAAATTATTTATAGTGTTACATGCATACCAAGTGTATACTTAAGAGGAAAAATATATTTTTCACCTGCATCTTAAAATAATAAGGTGATCAGAAAACTAGAAGAGAAATCATTTGGTTATAGCAAATAAAGTTATGACTTTTTTAAACTAATGCATGTTAAAAAATCTATGGTCCTATTTATCTATGATCTTATAATGTGTGCCCCTTCTCCATGTATACCATTAAGTTTTCAGGCTATGAAGGCAGTAACAACAGCAGCCAAGACAGTTTCTTAAGTCCTTTCCTGCTCTATCGTGCCCTCTCTTTGATCTTCTGCCAAGCTTTGTGAAAGATGCCAAATCCAACAGCCCAGCGTCTCTATATGGCTCCTCTTGGGACTTAAAGAATTCAGCTGCTGGAGAGCAGCATCAGATACAAAAGATGGGATCGTCATGGATTTTGGGACTGTCCAGAATAGACTTAAACTTCAGGAATCTCTGGCATTAAATTCCCTGCTTATCCTGGGCACCTGATCCCACAGACATGTAAACAAACTAAAACCCTCCTTTTCTCATAATTACTTGGCATACCAGATCATAGTTTTAGAGATGGGCAGGGACCCTAGGAATAACTCTTATTTTATAGATGTGTTACTCAAACCAGAGATGGGAAGAGTCACACAATGACTTCATGGAAGAGCCAAAATCTGCACCTAGGTCTTCCCATTGTATCACATGATTGTTTTTTTGTATTTTTTTGTGTTTTTAATGTATTTTTACAACATATTTTTTTGCTTTTAGGTATTCAACAGGTATGTATACATTTTGCATAATAGAATGTTGCATTGCAGGATCTCCTCCTCCCCAACTCATGTCTCCCAACAAAGAATGTAAACATCTCTAGGACAAAGGCTTCATTTTTTTACTTTGTTTCCCCAAGTGCTATTGCAGTGCTTGGTCCATAGTTGGCATTGGGTTGGAATGGGGGATCTCTTGATTGAATAGTTGGATGAGATGGTTCCTTTCATCTCTGAAATTATATGATTCTCTTATTCTCTGGAATCTATAGGAAGTTACCATGTCCTGTAGTTTTATCTTTTTTGTTGTTTGTTTGAGGTCCAGTTTAAACTCAGATCCTCCTGATCCCTGAACCAATGCTCTATCCACTACACTACTTAAGTAGTTTTATAAGCTCCTTGAGAGCAGGTTTCATTCTTGACTTTGTAGCTTATGTACCTGATAGGTTCTTAGAAATGTTTATTGATTATTTGATCAATTGTTTTGAACCATGAAAATGAGAAAAAATAGTCAGAAAACAGAGACCTGGTTTTCCATTTGCAATGTCTTTTCATATAAGTAAAATTTTAAAAAGTGTTTTCATTTGCCCTTATTCATAAATCTCTAGGACCTACCCTCCCCCAACCCACTTCACTTTACTTCTAGCTTCCTCCTTCCTCCCTACAAAGACCACATTAACATATGAAGTGTGATGCTATTGATTTTTTTAATAGTCCTTAATGGTAGAAATTGTTTTTGCCATAGATTTGAATTTTCTTTTCTTCTTTTCCTCTTCATTTGTTTCCTATGTGTCATCATTCAACTGTATAAATTCTCTGACCCATAGGGAAATTGGTGAGCTACATGGACTCATAAGCTGATAGGGAATTGAATCACCCAAGTACAAGAGTTATTTTGGGAGATCTGGTTGAAATGCAAACTCAATATGAATCCCCAGCCAAGAAAACGAATATGTTTCTGAGTTGCACTAAGAGAAACATGATGTTTCCAAGGAAGAAGGTGATAATCCCTTAACATTCATTTATGATCAAACCACATCTGGAATACTTTGTTCAGGTTCTGGGCACCATATTCAGTAGAGATTGACAAACTTTATAAGAGACTCATCAATGGAGAACTGAAAAAGACCACAGAGATCTTAGAATCCAACATTTTCATTTTACGGATGAGGAAGCTGAGGTCCAGGGAGTTTAATTGACTTTCCCAAAGTCAAACAGGGTATGGGATGTAAAGCTAGGTCTTCTGAATCTAGAGACAGTATGGCTTCCATTATATCACCCTACCATACCAAAACAATCAGGGGTGAGGAACCTCAAAATCATGTTATCCATGGGTTATTTGAGGAGCTGCAAGTATTGAGCCTTGTGGGAGAGCTGAAGGATAATAGTTATCCACAAGATAGGATGGGTTGTTATATGGCAGTGGAATTGGAATTCTTTGCCTAAGTCCCAGGAGGTAAACTGGGAAGCAATGGATGGAAGCTGCAGTGAGGTAAATTGACACTCTTTGTAAGGGAAAACTTTCTCCAAATAAAGCTGTCTCAAAGAAGAATGGGATACCTTAGGAAGCAGTTGGGTTCCCCTTCATTAGAGGTATCCAAGAAAAAGTCAGATAGTCAATTGCTATGGATAAGATAAAGGCGAATCCTGTATAAGCAGTGGATGATATTTTATATATTTATAAGTTGTTCTTGTTCAGTTGTTTTTCAGGCATGTAGGATTCTTCATAATTCCCCTTTGAGGTTTTCTTGTCAAAGACACTGGAGTGGTTTACTATCCTTCTCCAGTTCATTATACAGATGAGGAAACTGAGGGAAACAAGGTAAAGTGACTTGCCCAGGGTCACACAGTTGGTATCTGAGGCTATAGTTAAACCCAGGAAGATGAGACTTTCTGACTCCAGACCCAGTGCTCTATCTACATGTCATCTAGCTTCCCTGAACCTAGATTTAAAACTTGCAGGAACCTTAAGAGTCATCCAGTCCAACTCTTTTATTTTACAGATAAGAAAATGGAGACCAAGAGAATTTCAATGACTTGCCCAAGGTTGCTTAGTTAGAGTATTCACCATTTCTCTGACCCCAAATCTAACAATATTTTCACTACATGATACTCATAAGGGCAAAGATTGTAGGATTCTCCAATACTATCCTCATAAATATATTCATTCATTCTTTCCTTCAATCAATAGACATTTATTAAGTCCCCATTGTATTCTGGACTCTGTGCTATGATCATGCAGCTATTAATTGCTTTCCTAATTGAAATAGCACCATGACCATAATCCCTCTGCTGGTGACACACAGGCTGTGGATGAATTTACAGATCAATGAGTCTGTGTTTAGCAGTTTTAAAAACATAACTTTTTGTATATTTTGTACAGAACGAGTTGTTGAAATTTTTCCCCACTCTTAGACTATGAGCTCTTGGAGAGCAGGGTCTATGTTTTGTCTTTCTTTGTATTTCCCAGTCTTAGCACAACTTCTGGCTCATAGATTGTTACTCATAGGGTCAAGAATATCCATTAAAGGAGACTAAAGACATTTGATTTAACCTCAGTAACTAAGATTGTCTTCCAGGGTGAACAGAATCATCTGGAACTGATCTTTATGACTTCTTGGAAGATGGGCTTTTCTGATGTAAGGTATTCCCCCTCCCTAAAAATAACTTGGATTCTTGAACAGATAATATCCTATGAGATGTCTGTCATCCCTCTATGCTGACCTTTATAAGCAAACTCATGAGCCCTCTCAATTCTTTTAAGCTCCTTTTCTTCCAGAAAGATCCTGAGAGTACAGTAGGTGGTAGGGACAGACTTCCCCATTGAAGAAGCACATGGGAAAAGGAAATGTGTGTTCATTGGTGTAGTTTGGACAATGGGAGTTCCCAAGCCCCATATTTCTAGAAAATTTCTTGGGAGTGCCTTCATAGCAATTCAAAGTTCAAAGACAGTGAAATCTAACCTTTCAGCCAGAGAGTTTGCCTGTCAAGCAACCCCAAGTTTATTTTCCTAATACAGAGTCCAAAAAATGGGGTTAATACTGAGTCTGAGGAGGCAACTGATGGTGCAATGGGTAGAGCACTGGTTTAGAGTCAGGAAAACCTGAAGTCAAATCCAACTTCAGACGTTTAATAGCTATGTTACCCTGGGCAGTTCATCTAACCTTTATTTGCCTCATTTCCTCAATTATAAAATAAGGATAATCATAGCACCTCCCTCTCAGGGTGAGGACCAAATGAGCTAATATTTGTAAGAAAACTTAGCATAGTCCCTTGATATATAATAGGTTCCATATAAAGTTTTATTCCCTAATCCCTTAAGGACTTGAGAATGGGAGGAATTGTATATTGATTATTTATGGACTATTAGGAACCTTCACTGCATTTGGCACATTTGTTTATGGGTCACTTTGAATCTTTTTTTTTTTTTTGCATTTTGATATGATGACAAAAGGTTTTTATTTTTTAAATGATACCTTTAGTGATTTTAGAGAAGCTAAGGATACTTTTGCCTCCATTTTGTGTAGATACAGCTATAGGTTATTCTGAGTTTTCCCAAGTATAGTCTTTATGGGATCAAACCAATATAAAACCTGGTTCACACAATTCCAGAGCCCAGGGCAGGCACAAGGTCAAACGATACATACATCTTGAATTTGATTCTACTTGCTCAGATTTTCATATTAATGTTTTACCAAAATCATCAAAAACTATCTAGAAACTCCAGATTTGGAATTTTAAAACCTTAGAGGCACTCTGATATAGCAGATAGAAGACAGGCCTTAGAATAAAGAAAAATTAGTTTTTAGTTCTGACGCTGATACATATTGACTATGTGATCAGCTAGCTCCAATCTACATTGGAGGACGAAATTTTTGTAGTTAGAGTTCCTCATACTGACAAATTTTAGGGCTAAACCCACTTTATCTGCTACCCCCACTCCTAAAATGGTCCTTACTGCAAAATCCCACTGACCTTGGAATCAGGAGGACAGTAGTTCACATCCAACCTCAGACACTTGACTCTTACTAGCCAGGTGACCCTGGGCAAATCACTTAACCCTGAGTGGCTGGCAACCAGGGCCATCTCCAGTCATCACTGCAGCCAAATGGCTCTGAAGGAGACAGTAAGGCTGGTGACTTTGCACAAATCCAATTTCCTTTCTTGTCATGGTATCACTTCCCTGATGTCATGGTCTTCTTCAAAAATGAAGGATCAACATCATTATTATTAAGTGTGACTGTGCTAGTCATTGGATGAAATAATACAATAGGTATTACAAGTAGGCTATTTCCTGCCTTCAAGAAACTTCCATTCCATTAAATTTCAGGGATATAGCTGGGATCCTCCTGGTTTTTAAACCTGCTTTTAATTTTAATTAAGCATTAAGGGGCTAAATAGTTGTGACATTTGAAAGACTTTGGACCATGTGAAGAGATTCTCACTTTCCTCTTAGACATCATGGACCTTTGTGAGATGCAACATCAGCTCTTGAGGCTGCAAGGGAAATGGGAAATCCGTTGTGTCGAGGGGTTTGGAAACTAGTGAGTAATTGATAGTTTAAGTATTTTCACCTTAAACCTGCACACCCAGGGACATGATGTAATCCTGAACGCTGTGGGAACAGCTGTGTTGCCTCTCATGCTGGACGAGACAGACCTCTCAGGTATTTCGATAATTAGCCCTTGGAGGAGCAGAGACGATAGATCTTCCCCTGGATCTCTAGAAAGGGAGTTGTCAGCAGAGAGCCATCAATTTAAATAGCTAACCAGCATGGCCTGGACAGTTCCATAATTACATCTGGCCGGAAAGCTCGGTGCCAGCCACAGACTTCTGGTGGGGCGTGCCTCTCCCCTAACTGTTTCCAAGAGGTTAGGTATGTGTTGATGTAGCCTCGTGCTTCTTCCTTTGGATTCCTGCGTCTCAACTCATTTAAATCTTTCAACAGAGCTGGTTTATGTTTGCAAATGTGTTTTTCCTTTTTGTCTCCCTCTGGATCATCTGTTAGGATCTTTCCATAGTAAATTTTCATTACTCTGGATGTATAGATCCTAAGGAACAAGCAGGTTGCATAACCCCCCATCCCCCCCCCCAAGTAATTACCAAGAAGAAAAATGGTCTGGATGATGTCATTGATACAGGGGAGGAGAATGGGGCTGAGGCCTGGTTTGATGGGAACATCTTGCAGCTGGCTGCCCAAGAGGAAGCGACTGCAAACCTAAGGTGTTGGAGCCAAGAATTTGGAGGTACTGGCTACATCTAGGGAGTGAAACTTAGCAGGGGGAAAGAAGGTGGAGGGGAGGTTGGTGATATTTAAGATGAGAAAAATGGTGGCAAGAGAGCAGAGATCTTAGTAGAAATAGGGACCAAAAGGACATAATCATTGATCTTCAGACTTCCCATTCTCCTGTCTGAAGATTTCAAATTTTCAATTAGATGAAGCGTGAAACCCAATATGTTGCTTCCTAAATAAGAGGATTATATGATGGAGTCAGACCCTCCTTTAGACTAAGGGCTATTCTGGGGAGAGTCCTTCCATCCTTTGCTATCTGGAGTACTGTGTTCAGTTCTGGGGGACACATTTTTAAAATGAAGCTGATAAACTGGAAATTACCCAATGGAGGACAACCAAGATGATGAATATATGTATTATAAGAAGATCAGTTGAAGTTAGTGGTGATAACCTGGAGAGAAGGCTTCTAGGAACAAGGGAAAGAAAAACAAGACGCACTGAGTAATCTTCAAAGATTTAAGGGAATGCCATCTAGAAGAAACCGCTGGCTTGCTCTGAAGTTCCCCAGTAGACTATAACCTCCTTGAGGATAAGAACTTGCTTGATGATTACTTTGCATCCCTTCTTGTTGTTCCCTCATGACTCTCTATGACCCCATTTGGGGTTTGTTTTTGGCAGAGATATTGGAGTGGTTTGCATTTCCTTCCTGACAAATGAGGGAACTGAGGCAAACAGGTGAAGTGACTTGCCCAGGATCACACAGCTGGTTAAGTAACTGAGGTCATATTTGAATTCAAGTCCTCCTGACTCAAGGGGCAATGCTCTAATCACCTTGCCACCTATCAATCAATCAGCAATTATTTATTACATATGTCCTATATGACTGGCACTGGGTACTGGAGATACAAACATAAGAAAAGAATCAAACTCTACTCAAAATGAGCTTACATTCTAGGAGTGCATAGAGAGAGCTTGCTGACTGATAGCTGCTCCTTGGTTCTGGAAGGAAGAACAAGTAACAGGACGTGGAAATGTCAAAGAAGCAAATTTAAACTTGCCAGGGATGGGTGAAAAGGGAGGGGAACTTCCTAACTATTAGAACTGACCTTAAGAGAAAGAGAGGTTCTGCTCCCCAGAGGATTTCAAACAATGGTAGGTAGGTAGGTAGGTAGGTAGGAAGGAAGGAAGGAAGGAAGGAAGGAAGGAAGGAAGGAAGGAAGGAAGGAAGGAAGAGAAGGAAGGAAGAGAAGGAGGGAGGGAGGAAGGAAAGGAGGGAGGGTGGGAAGAAGGGACAAAAGGGAAGAGGGAAGGAGGAATGGAGAGAAGAAGAGAGGGAGGGAGAGAAAAAGAGGGAGAATGGAAGGAAAAAAGAAAGGTGGGAGGGGGAGAAAATGAGAGGGAGGGAAGGAAAGAAGAGAGAAATAAATATGGGAAGGATGGGAAAAAAGTGGGAAGGAAGGAAAAGCTCCTTTTCCATGTTCCAAACTCTGTTCTAAGTAGTAGATGATCAACTATGTTAGAAATATAATTCTATTTCTATTATGAGTTTGAGAAGATATTCACAAAAGTCCCTTCCAAGTCTGAAATTGTATGCTTCTGTGATAAGTCCAGGGAGATCTTAGAGACCAAGAAGGTTCAGTGGTCAAAAACCTGGGGCTTTCAAGGTGACAAAATGAAAGGTATGTAGACATGATCTTTGGAAAAAAAACAAGTATTGATCCTGAACTGTGAGGATAGTAATTAATTTGTCTTCTGGGTAG
The DNA here is from genome assembly GCF_037893015.1 of Macrotis lagotis. Taxonomy (NCBI): domain Eukaryota; kingdom Metazoa; phylum Chordata; class Mammalia; order Peramelemorphia; family Peramelidae; genus Macrotis; species Macrotis lagotis. The sequence goes on along the minus strand of NC_133660.1, from coordinate 255,186,441 downwards.
TAAGTTGCTGGTGATACTTTAAACTAACATCATTTATCCGTGGTAGACTGGAAAATTTGTGTGTGTGTGTGTGTGTGTGTGTGTGCATTCACATATCTGAGTGAGATAGAGACTGAGAGATTAAATGACAGCTAGAAGAGGGATCCTTGTTATAAGGGATTAATGGATTAAGTTGCAAAGAAGGTGCCAACTAACATCAGCAAAGGGAATGATCTTATCTGGATTGTTTCAATATCCATAACATTATAAATCTAGTCCCTATCAGTGTGATAGGTACCATCATGTCACACAGAAAACAGGCCTTGCAATGATGTTAGTGGTCTCTGGACATCCTAGTGTCTCTTCTTTCTTTGTAAGGTCTTTATGATTACTAACAAAATCCTTGGCACCAGAGGACACCTCTTAGGTGTCCTTGAGGCATGACCTCAGAAACGACATACGCTCTTCTCTGGATTTGAGGAGCCTTTTAAAGTAGACTGGCAATTTAGGAAGAGTCATCATTTAATAAACAAACACATATTAAGTGCCTATTATGTTTAAGACACCTTGTTGACCACTAACGTGAAAAACAATTTTCGATTTTAATTTTTTTATTTAAATTTTCTTTTAATTTTCATTTTCTTGAAAAGCAATTTTCAAATTAGACATGATCCCTATTCTTTTTTAAAATTTTGCTTTTGATTTTTTTAGGAGGGAAGGGTCACAAACATTTCCTAAATCCATCAATAAAACTAAAGAAAGATTTTATTTGACATTAGGAGAAATGTTCCCTTATTCATTGATGATATCATAGATCTCCTGAAGTATATTATTATTATTATCATTATTATTATTATTGATTTAATAAATATTGAAATGAATGTTTGAAATTTCAGCAGAAATCTTTTTTTTCTTTTCACATGTACTTAAAGATTTTATTTATTTATTTTTATTTTTTTTGTTTTTATTATTTATTTATTTATTTATTTATTTTATTTATTTTGAGTTAATCTTACTTCCCTCCCCCATCCCCCACAGAAGGCAATTTACATTATTTCCATAGTATACATTGATCCATATTGAATGTGATTAGAGAGAAATCATATCCTTAAGGAAGAAACACAAAATATAAGAAATAGCAAGATCAGACAATAAGAAATCAATTAAATTAAATTAAAAGTAATAGTCCTTGGTCTTTGTTTAAACTCCACAATTCTTTCTCTGGATACAGATGGTATTCTCCATTGCAGACAGCCCCAAATTGTCCCTGATTGTTGCACTGATGGAATGAGCAAGTCCATCAAGGTTGATCATCACCCCTGTGTTGCTGTCAGGGTGTACAATGTTTTTCTGGTTCTACTCATCTCACTCAGCATCAGTTCATGCAAATCCCTCCAGGCTTCCCTGAACTCCCATCCCTCCTGGTTTCTAATAGAACAATAGTGTTCCATGACATACATATACCCCAGTTTGCTAAGCCATTCCCCAATTGAGGGACATTTACTTGATTTCCAATTATTTGCCACCACAAACAGGGCTGCTATGAATATTTTTGTACAAGTGATGTTTTTACCCTTTTTCATCATCTTTTCAGGGTATAGACCCAGTAGTGGTATTGCTGGATCAAAGAGTATGCACATTTTTGGTTGCCCTTTGGGCATAGTTCCAAATTGCTCTTCAGAAAGGTTGGATGAGTTTACAGCTCCACCAACAATGTAATAGTGTCCCAGATTTCCCATAACCCTTCCAACAATGATTATTATCCTTTCTGATAACATTGGCCAGTCTGAGAGGTGTGAGGTGGTACCTCAAAGAAGCTTTAAATTGCAATTCTCTAATAAGTAATTATTTAGAGCAATTTTTCATATAACTGGATTGCTTTGATCCCCTCATCTATAAATTGCCTTTGCATATCCTTTGACCATTTGTCAATTGGGAAATGGCTTTTAAAAAAAAATTTTACTCAGTTCTCTGTATATTTTAGAAATGAGTCCTTTTGTCAGAAATGTTAGTTGTAAAGATTGTTTCCCAGTTTACTACATTTCTTTTGATCCTGGTTACAGTGGTTTTGTCTGTGCAAAAGCTTTTTAATTTAATGTAATCAAAAACATCTAGTTTGTTTTGAATGATGTTCTCCATCTCTTCCTTGGTCATTAACTGCTTCCCTTTCCATAGATCTGACAGGTAAACTGGTCCTTAATCTTCTAGTTTGCTTATAATATTGTTTTTTTACGTCTAAATCCTGTATCCATTTGGATATTATCTTGGTATAGGGTGTGAGGTGTTGGTCTAATCTAAGTTTCTTCCTTCCAAACTTCCAATTTTCCTAGCAGTTTTTGATCAAAGAGAGAGTTTTTATCCCAATAGCTGAAATCTTTGGGTTTATTAAACAGCAGATTACTATAATCTTCTCCTGCTTTTACACCTAGTCTATTCCACTGGGTCCACCACTCTAATTCTTAGCCAATACCAGGCAGTTTTGATGACTGATGCTTTACAATATAATTTTAGATGAGGTAGGGCTAAGCTGCCTTCTTTTGCACTTTTTTTCATTAAATCCCTGGAAATTCTTGACATTTTATTCTCCATATGAATTTACTTACAACTTTTTCTAACTCATTAAAGTAATTTTTTGGAATTTTGATTGGTAGGGCATTAAACAGGTAATTTAGTTTTGGTAGAATTGTCATTTTCATTATATTAGCTTGACCTATCCATGAGCAATTGATGTTTGCCCAGTTATTTAAATCTCATTTAATTTGTGTGAGAAGTGTTTTCACAAAGTTTCTGGGCCTGCACTGGCAAATAGACTCCCAAGTATTTTATTTTGTCTGAGGTTACTTTGAATGGGATTTCTCTTTCTAGCTCTTCCTGCTGTATCTTGCTAGTCACATATAGAAAAGTTGAGGATTTATGAGAGTTTATTTTATATCCTGCAACTTTGCTAAAATTGCTAATTGTTTCCACTAGTTTTTTGGATGATCTCTTGGGATTCTCTAGGTAGACCATCATGTCATCTGAAAAGAGTGAGAGTTTTGTCTTTTCCTTCCCAATTCTAATTCCTTCAATTTCTTTTTCTTCCCTAATTGCTGAAGCTAACATTTCTAATATGATATTGAATAGTAGTAGTGAAAATGGGCATCCTTGTTTCACCCCTGATCTTTTTGGGAATGCCTCTAGACTCTCCATATTGCATATAATGCATGTTGATGGTTCCAGATAGATACTGCTTATTATTCTAAGGAACAATGCATTTATTCCTACACTCTCTAGTGTTTTTAATAGGAATGGATGTTGTATTTTGTCAAAAGCTTTTTCAGCATCTATTGATATAATCATATGATTTCTGATAGGTTTGTTGTTGATATAATTAATTATACTAACAGTTTTCCTAATATTGAGCCAACCCTATATTCCTGGGATAAATCCTACTGGATCCAAATGTATTATCTTAGTGATAACTTGTTGCAATCATTTTGCTAAGATTCTATTTAAGATTTTTGCATTGGTATTCATCAGGGAAATAGGTCTATAATTTTCTTTCTCTGTTTTAACTCTTCCTGATTTAGGTAACAGCACCATATTGGTTTCATAGAAAGAGTTAGGCAGAGTTCCATCTTTCCTTATTTTTCCAAAGAGTTTATATAGAATTGGAACCAATTGTTCCTTAAATGTTTGGTAGAGTTCACTTGTTAGGCCCTGGAGATTTTTTCTTAAGGAGTTCAATGATGGCTTGTTGAATTTCTTTTTCTGAGATGGAATTATTTAGGTATTTAATCTCCTCATATTTTTGTAAATATTCATCCATTTTACTTAGATTATCAAATTTATTTGCATAGAGTTGGGCAAAATAATTCTGAATTAGTACTTTAATTTCTTCCTCATTGGTGGTGAGTTCTCCTTTTTTTCATTTATGATACTAGCAATTTGGTTTTCTTCTTTTTTTAGGTTTTTGCAAGGCAAATGGGGTTAAGTGGCTTGCCCAAAGCCACACAGCTAGGGAATTATAAAGTGTCTGAGACTGGATTTGAACCCAGGTACTCCTGACTCCAAGGCCGGTGCTTTATCCACTATGCCACCTTGCTGCCCCTTCTTTATTTTTTTTATCAAAATGACCAAATTTTATTTTTTTCATAAAATCAACTCTTGGTTTTATTTATTAATTCAATAGTTTTTTTTGTCAAGATCCCTATTCTTAGCAGACACTGAGGAGCTGGACCAAAATGAGATGGATTTCCACAGACTTAGCTGCTACTTGTTTGAAGAATCACACCCCAGCCTGACTCCAAAGTTAGGGTCCACTTCCAACTCTTGTACTCACATAATAGGTCAAGTCTTCATGAAAACTCTAGGGAAATAAAAGTTTAATTACTCACCTCATTGCAGTGAACATATATCTCAATAGGCAAAATGAAGATGCAGAGGGTTGTGATGTACCGAATAACCATTCTTCCCTATTACTATATGAAGGCCATGAACAACACTTTCTCTATATATTCTCCTAATGATCCTAATAGACTAAACATGGTGAATAAATGATAAACAACAAGGGATATTGACTGTTGTTAACTTTTCCTAAAATTTTCTGGTTCTGGTTCTGTTGTTAACTTCAAGTGTGAACTTTAGGTTACTTAACATGCATCTCCAATTTTATTTTGATTGTTGTTTTGGGGATTTTTTTGCAAGGCAATGGGATTAAGTGACTTATCAAGGTCCCACAGCTAAGTAATGAAGTGTCTAGATTTGACTAGATTTGAACTCAGTTCCTTCTAACTCCAGGGCTGTTGCTCTATCCACTGCTTCAATTAGCTGCCCCTTGTTTTTGGTTTTTTTTCCTACCAAAAGTTGGAATAGATGGTTTCAAGACCCTTTTCAACTCTGATATTTTCTAATTCTGATCAATGAATCCTACATTACCGTTATATTGGCTTTCGATTAATTCAGAGTCATTCATTTTTACATTCACTTCTTATCTATGCCTTTCATAGTCTTGTAATATCAACAAGATGGTGGATGACCCAGGTCTAGAAATAGAAGCAACCTCAGAGGTTTAGTTCAGCTTCATCCTTGTATAGACAAGGAAGCTGTAAGAGAGGCAGAATGGTGAAGTCAATAGATTGACTTCGATGACTGTAGAACTTGACTATAGGACTCGGATCTACACATGCCAGGTACTGACTGTGAGTCTGGGTTAGTGATCTAGGCAACTAAGACTAAGTTGTGGGGCGGCTAGGTGGCGTAGTGGATAAAGCACTGGCCCTGGAGTCAGGAGGACCTGGGTTCAAATCCGGTCTCAGACACTTAATAATGACCTAGCTGTGTGGCCTTGGGCAAGCCACTGAACCCCATTTGCCTTGCAAAAATACCTAAAAAAAGACTAAGTTGCAAAGAAGATGCCAACAAGCATTAACAGAGAGCGTTTCCTTACCTGGGAATTCTCAATATCAATGTTGTTGTTATTGTCTGTCTTTTATTCTCCAAGAAGATATCAGGGAAGTGATGCCATGGTATGTGAGTGAATTGGATTTAAGTGAGGGGAGGAAGGATGCTGGGAAAAGTTAGCAGTCTCACTTTCTCCTCCAGTGGCCAGATATGGAACAGGATGACTAGTGACATTAGAAGTCTGGTCCCTATCCATGTGGTAGGGACTATCACAACAAGTCAAACAGAGAACCAGTCTTTATTCTTCTAAGCAGCTACCCCATAGTACATAGAGAGCTGCATTGAAACTCATGAAGATGGATTTATCTTCATGATTCAAATCTAGTCTCAATTACACACCATCTGTGTGACCCTGGGCAAGTCACTTCACTTTGTTCACCTCAGTTTCTTCATCTGTAAAATGTGTTAGAGAAGGAAATGGCAAACCCCTCCAGTAGTTTTGATAAGAAAATCCCAAAAGGGGTCATGAAAAGTCAAAAATGAATGAAAATTGACTAAGCAATAGCATTCTTCTAAACAGTGGTATCAATGAATAAGCTTTGTGAATGATTCATGCAAAGCCCTATAAAGACATGGTTTAATACATCCTGTAGCAAATATATTGCTATATTGGGAAGTGGCACCCTGTGTTCCTTCCATCTGAACTATGTTATTCTCTGAACAACAAATATACCCTGCTCTCTCTCCTATCTCCATGTTTTTTTCTCAGACTCGGCCAAAGATATGGAATGCATTCCTTGTTGGTCAAATTCCTACCTATTCTTTGACTCCTACTATAAATGCCACCAAAAATGCAACCTTCCCTAGGAAGTCTTTCAGAATCCTTGCCCTTCAAATCAAAAAATATCTATCTTCTCCCCAAGGCCATTAATAGAGTTTTATTTTTAACTATATAATGTACTTATCATGCAATAATTATTACATCCATGTTCAAATCTAATTGTGTCACTAGACTGTAAGATCCATGAGGACAGGAATGTAGCTTCTCTAATTCATTTTTAAATTCCTTTATTGCCTAGTACTGTGTTTTAGTACAATTGCAACTTTTTTTCCAGAACTGATATTTTATTTTATTTTTCCATTTACATTTTATGAAAATTTCACATATCTTCCCTCTACCCAACCTTCCCACCCCCCTTCCCCTCAATGGCAAACAGTTTGGTGAATATTGTGCATATACATTTGTGTTTAACAAGTTTATAGAATAGTTATTTTCTGAATGAAGAATTAGGTCTAAGAGAAAAGGAAAAAAACCCCATGAGATAGGAAAGAAAATCATGAGAAATTTTTAAAAAGTGACCATACTGTTCATTCAGATTCTACAGGTTTTTCTTCATTTTGTTTTGTTTTCCTCTGAATGTGGATAGCATTGTCCAAAGTTGATCTCTTAGGGTTGTCCTAGCTCTCTGAACTGATGAGAAGAGCTGTGTCAAGGTTGATCAACTTACGATGTTGTTATTAATGTGTATGATGTTCTTTTCATTCTGCTCCCTTCACTCATTACAGGATCTGATGATCCTGTAATTCATTCCATGATTCTCTAGAGTCCAACCACTCCTGGTTTCTTAAAGAACAATAGTACTCTAAAAGATTCCTATACCAAAACTTGCCCATACATTCTCAAGTGGGTAGGCATCCCCTCAATTTCCAATTCTTTTCCACTACAAAAAGAGCTGCGATGAATATTTTGGAACATATGGGAATTTTTCCATTTTTTATAATTATTTCTCAATATAAGCCTAGTATTGGTATTGCTGGGGGCAAAGTGTGTAAGCAGTTTTATTGCTCTGTAGTTCCATATTGCTCTGCAGAATGGGTAGATCAGTTCACAACTGCACCAACAATGCATTAATGTCCCAGTCCTCCCATAACCTCTCCAACAGCATGCAACCTAATAAATGCTTGTAATTTCTACAGACATTATGAGAAACTAATGAAGCCATGTTCCAACAGCTCAACTGCAGTAGCAGTCATACATTCTAGGTCATAGAATTTAGAGCGAAATGAAAGCTTTTAAATCCAGTATCCTCAATCAGCAGAAAAGGAAATGGAAATGAAGGAACTTGCTCAAGGTCACATAACTTTGGCAAGTAACAGAACCAGGATTTGATCACAAGATAGCTGATTTCATAATCAGTAAGCATTCTTTCCTCTCTACTTTCGAGGATGCCAGTTACACCTAAATTAGAGGTAACCTTTCTGTGATTTTTTTCAGAATTTGAGGAGTTCAAGTTTTCTAATGCTATCGATGTCCAAGCATACAAGTAATGCCCCTTTAAATAGTGTTTAGGTTTCCCTAAGGCTTTCAAAAGACTTTTTGAAAATTCTAATTAATGCACTTATATTATAGTCAGGTTGGCTCACTGTTTAAGGTCAGCCCAATACTTTTGTAACTACATAAAAGAGGAGATAAATGGAAAATATGATGGAAATGCATTGTTTCACCATGTGGGCAGCCATGGTATAATGTTAGAGTAAACATGAATAAAATAAGAAAAATAAAATAACTAAAGCTAAATAAAATAAGAATAAAAGGCCTGTGTCCAAATCTTGTCTTATACACTGTTTATGGCCCTAGAAAAGTCACTTAACCCCCTGACTTTCAGTTTCTTCACCATAAAATGGAGATAATCATGTCACATACCTACAGAGTTACAGAAATACATGGGAAGTGTTGACAAATTTTAAATACCTGAAGAAATGAGCATGAGGATGAGGGTGATGATGACAATGTCAACAATACAATGATGGCATAAAAGAACCATGAATGAAAAGTAACCCTCCTGAATGACCCCTAGAAGTACAAAAACTCTTTGAGGATGGAGAATGTTTTATTTTGGTCTTCATATCCCTAGTACCTGGAACATTGTGTGTTCATAAAACTAAGCTTCTTTGATTTGGAGCCAAGACAGTCCAGCATTATTTGCTTCTATAAATCTCAGGTCATGTAAATTGACCTTGAGGTCAAGGATTGACTGAGCTAACATTATGAAGTAGAAATGTGACTTCATTACCTTGGTTTCCTTCTCCTTACCCTCTCCACCTCTCTCCTCAGCTGCCTATGCCTCCCAGCACCATCTGTCTAGTTCCTTTACTCATCCAAGGTCCTCTTCTTATCTCCCAGAAACCACTCAAAACTTGTCAGCAAAACACTTCAAATTAATTCACTTAGAGGTAACATCCTCACTGTGCTACACATTGGAGTAGGATCAGAGCCTTCAGAATGCTCTCCTCTGATGTCTTATCAGTATTTATTTATTATTATTTATTAAGCAACTATAATGAATCAGATACTGTGATGGGCACTGTTAAGCTGCTGAACTAGCAACATTGTCCCTAACTTCAAGGAGCTAGCAATCTAATAATCAATTTTTAAATAAACAATATAATAATAAAATTGGTGCTAAATGGAAGGAAGGATGATTCGAAGACTCTCCTTGGAAAGGCAAAAAAATGAGTTGATGGAATTGCTTGACCATGTGTCCAAAGACAAAAACAATCATTTTATGGCATACTTGGCAATGTCATAATATAGAGCTGATTATAAGCATGTACCAATAACCCACCATGAAAATAATTGCCACCATGTATTGCAAAGATTGAAGAAAGAAAAATGAAAAACAGAATTTACAAAATTAAATAAACATATATTTTCATACTTGGTGGTTTTGATGGTAAAATTGAGAATAGGTAAACTGCTGCAAAATATTTAGGTAGATAGGGTTCAGAGGCAAAGAATGACAGTAGCAAAAGACACGTGGATCACACAAAAGCCTCATGCCAGTAAACCATGAATATTTTATTAGAGAAAAGAATTAGAAATCATAGGTCATGGTAAGCACCAAATAACATCACAAAAAATAAAATCTATAACATTTTAATGATAAGAAGTGACTCCTTACTGATATGGGAGTCATTCCTGAATTAGCTGTCTGTATACAATTTGATCAGTTGACTCACTTGTTCTAATGAAGATCAAAATTAATAAGAGCTAGAAAAAAAGAAGGAAAATGAGAAAAAAATATATTTATATGGTTCAAATGATTTAAATTTGAATTAAAGATATTGTTGTTTGGACAAGTTTGTCCTAGAAAAAGACATGGTCCTGTTGTTCTTTGAAAAAGTAGGGGCAGCTAGGTGGTGCTGTGGATAGAGCACTGGCCCTGGAGTCAGAAGTACCTGAGTTCAAATCTGGCCTCAGACACTTAATAATTACCTAGCTGTGTGATCTTGGGCAAGCTACTTAACTCCATTGCCTTGCAAAAACTATAAAAAAAAAACCTAAAAAAAAAAGTAGGGATCCCAGCAAGCTAAGATGGCTGTATGAAGAAAGAAATTCCTGGAAAGTTGTTCCCCACAAAATTCCAAAAGTTGACAAATTATGACTTTAGCCAAAATTTAGAGGGGCAGAACCCACAGAAAGACTGAGTGATACAATTTCGCAATACAAGACAACTTAGAAGTTCCACAGAAAGGGTCTATTTCACCAAGACCAGGGTTGAGAAAAGGCTGCTGCAAGCCTCAGCACAGCACAGCCTGGAGGAGTGCCTAGATCTCTGAGGATGCCTGGGTCCAGACCTCCTGGCCCAAGGATCACCAGGAACAACTTGAAGGGGGTAGTGAGAGAACTCTGCTGCACCAGAGTGATTACAGAGCAAGCTCTGGCCTCAGAGCAGCCCTGTGGTGAGAAATTGCAGTGGGAATCAGGGAAACCAGCCTGCACCTCCAGAGCACAACCCACAGATGGTAAGGGGGTCAGGGGAGACTGTAGAGGTCTCTCTGCTCTCCCTGGGCAGGACTCTGCTGTTTGCCCACACTCAGATCTAGGTTGAAGTTGGACTCCCATAACACTACCAAAACTGAGCAGGAATCCTCCTCACAGTTCCAGGGCAGAGGGGAGGACCTGCAGTCATCCACATACCAAAGCACAGGCAAGAAAACAGTCAAAGTCTCTCAAGACCTTGGAGGAATTAAGGTCCCTGTGGGTTATCCCAGAACCTCCCAAAGCCTTGGATAAATCAGTCATTGACTGAGGAAATGATCAAACAAAAGAAAAAGAAGAATCTGACCACAGGAAACTACTCTTGTCCCATGGAAAAGTCAGAAGATGACAAAAATTGAAGCTTCTATACCCAAAACCTCCAAGAGAAATAGAAAATAGGCTCAGACTATGGATGAGCTGAAAAAAAACCTTGAAAAGCAATTAAGAGAGGCAGAGGAAAAATTGGGAGGAGAAATGAGAGCAATGCAGATAAATCATGAAGACCAAATCAACAGCTTGTTGAAAGAAATACAAAAAATACTGAAGAGAATAATATGTTAAAAACTAGTTTAGGCCAAATGGAAAAAAGCAACGAAAAAGGCAAATGAGGAAAAGAATGCATTAAAAAGCAGAATTGGCCAGCTGGAAAAGGAGATAAAAAGCTCTCTGAAAAAAAGGAAGCAAATGACTTTGAGAGAAATCAGGAAGAAATAAAACTATACCAAGGGGTGGCTAGGTGCTGTAGTGGATAAAGCACTGGCCCTGGAGTCAGGAGTACCTGGGTTCAAATCCAGTCTCAGACACTTAATAATTACCTAGCTGTGTGGCCTTGGGAAAGCCACTTAACCCCATTTGCCTTGCAAAAAAAACTAAAAAACTATACCAAAAAGTCCACCAAATTAGAAGAAAATGTGAAATATCTCATTAGAAAAACAACCAACTTCAAAAATAGATCCAAGAGAGATAATTTAAAAATTATTGGGCTACCTGAAAGTCATGACTAGGAAAAGAACCTAGATTTCATTTTTCAAGAAATAATACAGCAAAATTGCCCTGAGATCCTAGAAGCATAGGGTAAAATAGAAATTGAGGGAATTCCCTAATCACCTCCTAAAAGAAATCCCAAAAGAAAAACTTCCAGGAATATTATAGCCAAATTCCAAAGCTCTCAAGTCAAAGAGAAAAATTCTAAAAGCTGCCAGAAACAAACAATTCAACTACTGTGGCTCTATAGTCAGGATTACACAGGATCTGGCAGCATCTACATTAAAGGCTCATAGGGCTTGGAATATGATATTCTGGAAGGCAAAAGATCTTGGTTTACAATGTTTACAACCGAGAATCAACATCCTCTTTCAGGTGAAAATATGGACTTTCAAAGAAATGGTAGACTTTCAAACTTTCCTATTGAAACAACCAGAGCTGAACAGAAAATTTGATCTCCAAGTACAGGACTCAGGTGAACCATACAGAGAAGGACTAATTAAGGGGAACTTAATAATGTTGAACTGTTTGTATTCATGCATGGGAAGAAGATACTGATAACTCATATGAACTTTCTCATTTATAAGAGCTGTTAGAAGGAGTATATATAGAAAAGGCACAAGAAGGAGCTGAACATAATGGTATAATATAGTAAAAAGATGGAGTCAATGGATGATAAAGGAAAGTACTTGGGAGGATGAGAAAGAAGAGGAAGAAGGGGCTAAGATATTTTACATAAGTGTCAAGAAAAAGCTTTTTCAATGGAGTGGAATGGAGGAAGGTGGGGGGGGAATGAGTGAGCCTTCATTCTCATCAGAAATGACTCAGAGAGGAAATAACATACACACTTAATTGAGTATAGAAATCTAACTTACCCTAGAGAAAAATGAGAGGAAAGGGATGGGATAAGGGGGAATGGGGGGGGGGAGGGAATGGGGAGAATAGGTGATAGAAGATAGGGAAGATCAGGAGAGGGTACTCGAATACAACACACTTGAATAGGGTGAAAGAAGAGAGAGAATAGAATAAGTGAGAGTGGGAAGGAATAGAGTGGAGGGACATACACTAGTAATAGCAACTGTGGGGAAAAATATCGGATCAACTTCTTTGGTGGACTTAAGAAAAAAGGCAATTCATCCCAGAGACAGAGCCATTAGAATATGAACAGAGGCTGAAGTACATTTTTTTTGCCTCTCTCACTATTCTTGAAGTTTCTCATCTATTTTGGGGGGAGGGGGCTTATGTTTATGTTCACAAAAATATTATTGCAATAATATAAAATAAATAAACCAAAAAGAAAAAGTAGGGGACCATTGCCATGGGACACTATATAACTGTCAGACAGTAATGGTTTGGATAATTTTGTGGAACTGCTTCCTTTTCTCTCTCATTTGTATTTTTTGCTGCAGGAAATTACTCTCTGAGTAAGAAAGGAAGAGAGGCATATTTGGAAACAAATGTTACGAAACAAATAATGTTAAAAAATGATATTACTACATTGAAAAAAGTATGAGTATTATTGAAGTCATACCTGCTTTGGCATAGTCATTATCATGATGTAACCTTCCCTCCATCCAAATGATACTTTAACAATTTACTAAAGAAAGGCAAAGTAGATAGAGATTTTTCTTTATTCATTATTCATAGGGTCATAAGATCATAGATTTAGAGGTAAAAGGAACCTCAGAGGTCATGTAGGTCAATGTCTTCATTTTTCTTTTTTTTAATAAATGAAGAAATGAACTCAGAAGTTTAGGTAATTTGCTCCAAGTCACACAGGTAGCAAATATCCCAGTCTATGACATATACTGGTTAATTCTAGGGGCAAATTAAGGAATTCAAAAACAATTATTCCTTTGATATGTACTAATATCTACAATATGCAAAGCTTGAAGAAGCTTTATGTGGTAGACAGGATATTAGATTTGATCAGAAGATTTTAAATCCCACATCCCTGATATGCGACCCTGAGCAATCTTTTTGTATCTGAAGCATTTGTTCAAAATAATAAATTATGGACAAAATGGCCCTCTGAATTACTGGAGTCAGTTTCCATACCTGTGAAGTCACAGGTTGACAGTGATGAATTCCTAGTAGAATGAAAGTTCTAAGAGAGGAAGGATTATTTTAATTACATCATTTAAAATCCAGCATCTAGCACAGGGTTAGCACATAGTAGGTAGTTAATGCAGAGACTTCATTTCTGTCTTTGAATCTACCAATACCTAACACAGTCCCCAAAACATAGTAGTCATTTAATAAATGCTTTTTGGTTGGGGTCAGTTTATTTTTTCTATGTCTAGAAACAAATGTGTTCCAGGTAAAGGATATGACCTTCAGTATTACTTGGCGATAGGAAAAAACAGGATAAGATTCAGGAAAGGCCAGTCAATTGGAATGTTAAGTGTATGAAGAGTTTTAATGTGAAATAATGCCAGAAAGGCAATTTGGAGACAACTTGTTTAGGGACTTCAGATTCAGGGTGAATAATTTTATTTTATCCCAGAGTCAAATACAATCAGCACTGGGGAATTAGGAAGATTATTTTGGCATCTGTGGGATTGGAGAAGGAAAACACTTGAAGCAAGCTATTCATTTAGAATGCTGTTATAATAGCCAGAGGTGATGGGGGATTGGGTGAATGGAGTGATAGTGGGAATAAAGAGGCTGGGGCAGGTGTAAGGGATATTTATTATGGAGATAAACAAAAGATAATAGGATCTTAGATCTGGAGCTGAAAGGGACCTCAGAAATCATTTTGCCCAACTTCCCTCATTTTATAGATGAAGAAAATGAGAGGAAGAAAGGAGAAGGAAATAAGCATTGTTAAGTACCTACTACATGCCAGTCCATTGATATTAGCCCTTCTTTTAATATATAGTATCTCATTTGATTCTCACAACAACCTTGCAGGATGGGTGCTGTTATTGTCCCCATTTTAGAATTGAGGAATTGAGGCAGAGATTAAATGACTGAAACAGGGTCACATAGCTAATGTCTTGGAACTCAAATCTTCCTTACTCCAGACATAGTACTTTCTCCACGAAACTACCTTAAATCCAATTCAGAATCATAATGGATTGATGGTAGAGGAATAGGAGAGAGAGAGGGATGGAAGCCTCAAAGATGACTTTGAGCTTTGTGCCTAGATAAGTTGGAAAATGGTGGGTGTCATGCACAAATAGAAAAGTTGTGGTATAATAGAAAGAACACTGCCACTGGAAACAGAGACCAGAGTTCAGATATTGCCTCTGCTGCCTATATTCTTAGACAAATCACTTAATTTCCCTTGGCTTCAGTTTCTTCATCAGTAAAACAAAAGGCTATTTCTATATAATCTTTGAGTTCTAGCTATGTATACTGAGGAGGAAAGGAAGGAGGGAGAGAGGGAGAGAAATATTTAAGCACTAGGTTCTAGATACTGTTCTTTGCCCTGAAAGTCATTGAATTTGACATTTTCCTCCTCTCTTCCACTCATTTTCTCTTCCAGAAGTTGTATTTTCTCTCCTAATTGAAACAACTGTAATTTATATTTAGTGATTATTTTCAAGGGGCTTCCTACATTTAAACTTATAGAAAGGAAAAAGTAAGGGAGGGAGGGAGGGAGGGAGGAAGGAAGGGAGGGAGGAAGGAAGGAAGGAAGGAAGGAAGGAAGGAAGGAAGGAAGGAAGGAAGGAAGGAAGGAAGGAAGGAAGGAAGGAAGGAAGGAAGGAAGGAAGGAAGGAAGGAAGGAAGGATAGACCAATTCCTCACCTGTTGATGGACCTACCTAAGCTTAGCTAGAGCAGTAGAATGAAAGATTCACTGACTGTGGAAACCCAAGATTCTATATTGTTGACTACTTCTTTCTCTTAGTCTCTAGGATATAGCTCTCTTGGGTCTCCTGCTGAAGTGACTGCTCCTTCTTGATCTTCATTGTACTTTTCTATTCCCTTAAATTACCACAGGCTCTGTCCACACACCTTTTCTTTCTTCATGATCTCCCATGGCTTCAACTATCATTTCCATGTAGATACCTAGTGCCTGAATCCATGGAACAAATTCTGATAAAATTTTGCTCTCATTCCTGAGCTTTGACTCCAAATTTCCATGTACTTCCTAGAATCTCTCCACTGAAGGACTCCTCCAGTACTTGTACTGGAAGGAATTGTACCAAAAAATGAGTTCATCATCTCCCCCCAAATCTGATCTCTGGCCCACTAAAGTTTGTATAGCCTTTGAGAACCTTGGGTTACTTCCATTTCAGAATGGGGTATGAGCATGACAAAAGAATCCACCATGGCTAAAGAAAATCCTATTTCTAAGATTTATGTTAGTTAACATTTTGAATACATAACTTGTTTTACTTTTCAGAAGCAAATTATGATATTTTTGTCTGTTACCTAGGGGAATATTTGCTCCTGTGTTTTGAATACAATATTTCTAAATTCAGGTTAGAAACAGAATTATACATAAAGCATAATGCACATTAAAAATTAATTCTTTATGAAGTGATAGAAAGTAGATTTCATTTCCAAATTGCATTCTTTGAACTGAAATGAGCATATGATGACTGTGTCCATATACATTAGTGAAGTTGAGAACAGAGACCAGTATCTGAATAATTCAGGAGGGGGGGAAAAACACTAGTTAACTTCACAAATATTTATTAGAAACAACTTATCTTCCAGACACGATGCTAGGCACTGCGGAAACAAAAACAAAAACAAAACCATTTCTGCTCTGAAGCAGCTACCATTATCCAAGAAACTGTAAGATATATACAGAAAAATATACAAAAGGGGCTTCCTTCATTTAAACTTAGGAAGAAAGGAAGGAAGGAAGGAAGGAAGGAAGGAAGGAAGGAAGGAAGGAAGGAAGGAAGGAAGGAAGGAAGGAAGGGAGGGAGGGAGGGAGGGAGGGAGGGAGGAAGGAAGGAAGGAAGGAAGGAAGGAAGGAAGGGAGGGAGGGAGGGAGGGAGGGAGGGAGGGAGGAGGGAAGGGAGGGAGGGAGGGAGGGAGGGAGGAAGGAAGGAAGGAAGGAAGGAAGGCTTATGTACTAAGCAGGGGGATCAGGAAAGTTCTTGATTAGGTGATTGATGTGATTTTTCTGGAACCTAGAAACCCTAAAAGACTGAAAACAAATGAGTCAAATCCAGAGTTATGTAGGAAAATTTGGAAAAGGACTTAGATGAACCTGGGTTACTCAGGTAATTGCCTCAATTTTCTTTTTCTCCTTTGGATTTATAGGTATGATATATTCTCTAGATACTGGGGAATATGTTAGCTAATGGATTGGGGATATTCTTAATTCCAGGTTATAAAACTGTCTACTAACAACTAGGTAGAGATAAGATATTTATTTCAATTTAATTCATTAAGCATTTATTATGCATCATTCCTGAGCAAGGCACTATACTAGGTACTGGGTTTATATAAACAGAAATAAAGGTCAACGCCTCACATCAGGCAGCTTTCCTTCTGGGGGGGGTGAGATTAGGGATTTATGGGATGAATGGGGAGGTGAAGAATGTTGGAATGTTCAGCGGAAATATATAATTGAAACAGATTTTGTAAAGAAAAGATCATTTGAGGAGGAAGAGAACACTGATAACTATGGTTAGGATGAGCTTCCTGAGTTAAACCTTCAAGAAATAACAACCAAAAACTCTAGGAGCAACAACAAACAAGAAATTTCTCTCTCTCTCTCTCTCTCTCTCTCTCTCTCTCTCTCTCTCTCTCTCTCTCTCTCTCTCTCTCTCTCTTTCTCTCTCTCCAGCTGCATCACCATTTTAAGCACTTTACAATTATTATCTCATTTGTCTCTACAACAACCCTGGGGAATAAAGTGCTTAAAAAAGGTAAGCATTCTAAGAGGCAATGAAGACAGGCAGGTTAGGCAGCCTTTGCAAAGACATGAAGATGGGCAATGATGTGATATCAACTTCAGGGAATGTCAAATAGGCAATTTAGTTGGAATATGCAGTGTATGCAGGAGAATTATGTGAGCTATTTTATAATCTAGTTATCCTTTCTCCTTACTTCTCACTCATTTGTACTTCCCTCACCCTCACCCTTCTTCATACACTATTCAGTAAATATCATTTGTATGGATTTTTCGATAGGGAGGTGGCAAAGAACCTTCATTGATAGCTTCCTCAGAACCTTATCAGTCACAAAATGAGACTCTATTCAATGGGCAATCTAAGGAGATCCCTAGAAGTCCCAGATACTGAGAAGGGGGCTATCTGATAAGAGGGGACTGATTTTCATAATTCAAATAGGGTGGTTTCTCTATTGTAAAAAATTATCCTAATGTGATACAGACTCAGATCCCTTCCAAGTCATAGGATACAATATCAAAGAATTAGGGTTAGAATGGATCTTAGAAATTACCAACTATCTTCTCATTTTACAAATGAGGAAACAATTCCCCAGAGAAGCCTGGTTGGGGTGAAGGCTGAGAGTGGGGGTGGCTATCATAGGCTCATCATAGCATCATAAATAAGGTCCTCAGAGGCCAGCTAGTCAAACTCCTCATTCAGCAGATGAGGAGACTCAGCCTGAAGAGGTTAAGTAACTGAATCAGTCATATAGGTAGCAAACAAACATCAGAATCTGTCTCAATAGAACTTTCAATTTTCAATGTACAATGCCTTTGTTTTTGTACCCTATGACCAAGCAGAATGGTCTAATCTCATCCTCTTCTAGATTATTTAATTATTTAAAGATGTCACTTAATGCTGCCTACCTCCTCCAGCCCTCAACTCTGGACCATATTCTCACCTTCCAGATCCTTCAAGGAATTCTCAAATAACATCTTGTATAGTTTCCTCTTAGCGGCCTAGACAGTTTATCCAGTTGTTGTCATGTTCGTGACCACTGGAGTGGTTTGCCATTTTCTTCTCTATATCATCTTACACAGGTGGAAACTGAAATAAACAGGATGAAGTGTGGTCCATGTTAATACACTCAGATCCTCCTGACTCCAGGGCTGGTTCTTGGATCATTTTGCCACCAAACTTGTCTATTATCCTTCTTAAAACATGGTGGTCAGAACTGAACCCTTTACTCTTGCTGGGGTCCGACTAGGACAGATATGCATTAGACTATTACCACATTTGTTTTGGATACTATGCCTTTTATAATACAAGCTAGGATGAAATTAGCTTGGGAGGTACCATATTACATTGTTATTTCATGTTTAATTTGGAATATACTAAAATCTCTGGATCTTTTTTAAAAAACAGGATCTATTGTCTTTCCATTCCTTTTCCATCCTGAGCTTATGAAGTTGATTTGTTTTTAATTCAAATACAATATTATAGTTATTATTAAATTAACTAATTAAATATTTAAGTGTATTAATTAAAATAAATGAAATTAGAATTTTTAAAAAATATTACATATTTTTACTGGATTTGGCCCATTGTTGAAATCTATCAAGATCCCTTTTGGATCCTGAGTCTGGCATCAAAGGCATTAGCTATATTCTCAATTGTACCAAAATTTGATAGCGATATTATATATGCCTTTATCCAAGACATTGATAAAAATGTGAAACAATGAAAGAACTAGATCAGGAACAGTCCACTGTAGCATGGGGAACTGGAGAGAGAATTCTTTTCACAGTTAAAAGATATGGGTTCAAATCGTTCTTAGGTCACTGATTACTTGTTTGATAATGAACAAATTACTTCCCCTTTGTGGACCTCAGTCTTCTCATCTATAAAATGAGAGGGGTAGATAATATGGCTTCCAAGATGCCTTTCTTCTAGCCTATTATCCATAAGAACCACATTAGGGACCTCATCAAATACTTTGCTCAGATCTAGACAATTTATATTTTTCCCATAGAATAACTACCAAGTCATTTAGCATGTCTGCATCCTTTTGGTTCCCGATTCAGTCATCCAGGGCATCAGTGCTCCTTCCTGGTTCCGCGTCATCTACAGATTTGACAAGCATGTCATGTACGCCTTTATCTGAGTCATTGATAAAAATGTTAAACAGCATAGGGCAAGCACAAATCTCTAGGGCGTCCCACCAGAGACCTCCTTCCAAGTTGGCATTGAATCACTAATGACTATTTTTTGACTCCAGCTATTCAATCTATTCTGAACCCACCTCATTGTTCTATTGTCTAGCTAACATCTCTCCATCTTGTCCCCAAGAATGGCATGAGAGACTTTGTTGAATGCTTTTGAAATCTAGGTAAATTATATAACTAGCACTGTATACGTAGCCTATTGTTCTAGCCTGTCAAAATACTTTCAGACTCTGACTCTTGTCAGCTATTGTGTTGGCTACCCCTCCCGGTCCAGTGTCATTTGCAAATTCGACAAGTAACCCAGGAAGGGCATTGTCCAAGTCACCAGTCGAAATTTTCAGCTCCAAGTTTTTGAACATTTGCAAATCCAACTATTCAATCTTGATAGGAAAGAAGAATCTATTGGGAATCCAACCTCCATGGATTCTAATGCATTTGACATTTTAGAAGGGCAAGTTATGCTACTTAGCATGATGGCTTCTCATATTCCTTTTGAAAGCTCCCTTGGCTTTTGTATGCTGCAACAATTCCATTTGGCATAGC
Organism: Macrotis lagotis; assembly: GCF_037893015.1. NCBI lineage: Eukaryota > Metazoa > Chordata > Mammalia > Peramelemorphia > Peramelidae > Macrotis > Macrotis lagotis. The sequence continues at coordinate 255,166,703 of NC_133660.1, read as the reverse complement.
ATCAGATGTCAAGATGAATACCACTGTACATTGAACAGCTTTCAGACTGTATAATGAAAAGCTCAACTACTCTAGCTGTGCTTCACATCCAGTTTAGTTCATACTTAGTTAACTGACATAGTTTAGAGTCATTGAACTGAAAGTCAGAGTCAGGGGACTCTGAAATCCTAACACTCCTTCTTACGCTCTGTGTGACCCTAGGCAAGTCACTTAACCTAATTGTTCCTCAATTTCCTCATCTCCAAAATGAGACAATTAGGTGTTCTTTTCTGGCTATAAAGCCTATGACTCAGTGGCCTAGGTTCTAACCCTGACTCCATCCCTTATTAACTGTATGAATTTAGGATATTCCCAGGGACACCCCTAAAGATTTCCTATTTATTCAAATCTTCTGTTTTTAAGAAAGATTTTATTTATTTTGAGTTTTACAATTTTTGCCCCATTCTTACTTCCCTCCCCGCCACAGAAGGCATTCTGTTAGTCTTTACATTGTTTCCATAGTATATATCGATCTCAGTTGAAAGTGATGAGAGAGGGGTGGCTAGGTGGCATAGTGGATAAAGCACCGGCTTTGAAGTCAGGAGTACCTGGGTTCAAATCCAGTCTCAGACATTTAATAAGTACCTAGCTGTGTGGCCTTGGGCAAGCCACTTAACCCATTTGCCTTGCAAAAACCTAAAAAATAAGTGATAACAGAGAAATCATGTCCTCAAGGAAGAAAAATAAAGTATAAGAGATGACAAAATTGCATAATGGGATAACATTTTTTTTTTCTAAATTGAAGGTAATAGTCCTTGGTCTTTGTTCAAACTCCACAATTCTTTCTCTGGATACAGATAGTATTCTCCATTGCAGCTACCCCAGAATTGTCCCTGGTTGTAGCACTGAAGGAATGAGAAAGTCCATCAAGGTTGATCATCACCCCCATGTTGCTGTTAGGATGTACAATGTTTTTTTTGGTTCTACTCATCTCACTCAGCATAAGTTCATGCAAATCCTTCCAGGCTTCCCTGAATTTCCCAGCCCTCCCATAGTGTTCCATGACATACATATATTACAGTTTGTTAAGCCATCCCCCAATTGAAGGACATTCACTTAATTTCCAATTCTTTGCCATCACAAACAAGGCTGCTATGAATATTTTTGTACAAGTGATGTTTTTACCCTTTTTCATGATCTCTTCAGGATATAGACCAATTTTTGATGCCCTTTGGGCATAATTCCAAATTGCTCTCCAGAAAGATTGGATGAATTCACAGCTCCACCACTGTATCAGTGTCCCAGATTTCCCACATCCCTTCCAACAATGATCATTGTCCTTTCTGGCCATATTGGCCAGTCTGAGAGGTATGAGGTGGTATCTCAGAGATGCTTTAATTTGCACTTCTCTAATAAGTAATGATTTAGAGAAATTTTTCAAATAATCTTATTTTCTGAAGTCTATTAGAAGTGGATGGAAATTTTGCAGGAGCAAATTTTCTCATTAGATTTCTGGCATTCCTTCCTTTGGTCCATCACTCTTTGCCTCAATTCCCTTACTTTTAAGGGAGTCAAATAGCTGACTTCTGAAAGTCTTATAACCCTGAATTCTATAATTCACATACAATTAATTGTATGTGATACAGTTTGCCCCCACTATTGCTAATTTTTATATTTGTCCTCTATATTTTAAAGAATTCATCTGGTTCTACTATGACTACCTTTGTCACCGCTAGCAATGTTATCCTTTACAAATAACTATTTGTTGAATGAATGAATGAATGAGTGGATGAATGAATATATGGATAAATGACAATGATATCATTTTGCAGTCATGGACCATTAATTTTTAGCATTCATCTAGGATGTGACTTTTAGGGTGGTAGAGTTGATTATCTGATTATAAATGAATAAGATTCACAAATGGTGATTGTTTCTATATGGCAATAAATGAATTTATAAATAGAAATGGCACACATATGACTTGTACTGAATTCAAATTTGCTTTGTTAGGTGATAGAGATACAAAGGCAAAAATGAAGAATCTCTACCCTCAAGAAACTTATATCCTAATTGAGGCAGCCAATGAAAAAGAATACATTGAGTGTATGGAAAACTGCAAAATTGAAAGAGTAATTTGGAGAAGGAGTGAGCATTGGACTGGGGATAAAAGGGCCCTCTAGAAAGGCCTCCTGCAAGATTGACCTGAACCTTAAGGGAAGCCAGAATTTCTAAAAGGGGGAGGTGAGAAGGGAGGATAGTCTAGTCAGGAGACTTTGAGTCTGGGGGATATTCATTCTATTGGTTAATACCAAAAATATTTACTTTGAATTTGTCAAATAAATATTTTTATAAACATTTTTTCCCATGTATTATGTGGGAATCATAGCATCGGAAAATATTGGAACTTCAAGAAACTTTTGTTGTCACCTAGTCCAGTCCCAGTAAACTATAAATTCTTTGAAAGCAGCAACTAGGTTCATTCTCATCTTTGCATTCCTAGCAAAATGCTAGCAATACATAGTAGAATATTGTAGGACCTTAATTAATGTTTGTTGAATTGAATTGAATTAAGAATAAGTTAACAGTAGACACAATAAATACTTTTGTAAAGAATTGTCTTGAATTCTATCATTTTACAGATGTGGAAATTGAAGCCCTGAGAGACTGTGATATGCCCTTAGTCCCACATCTAATTAGCGGCAGAACTGGGATTGGCCTTTGGATCTCCTGACTCCCTCACCAGTTGTCTTTCTACTATAGCATTTTTTGAATATTGAAAAGATGAAATTTTTTAAGAAGGGAAAAAATTAGGCTAGCACTTTTGCCAAGAACATTTCCACTAACTTCCCCTATGATCAGGTTGGAATTCCTTCCAGAAGATGGAAGATGTGATTCCCAGGGACCCCCTAAAGTTTCCCTATTTATTCAACTCATCTTATTTTCTGAAGTTGGTTAGAAGTGGATGGAAATCTTGCAGGAGCAGACTTTCTCATTAGATTTCTGGCATTTCTTCCTTGGGCCCGGCCAGAACCCTGAAGAGCAAAGGCAAAATTGGAACTCGTTTATCTGAATATTTCAGAACTTCCAAAGAACTGCAGCTCCAAAAGCTAAGGAAAGGGTGATGTGGAATTTATTTTATTCTCTTCCTCCTTTGCTGAAATCCCTCACCATCCAAATTCATTACAGAAGGAATCTGTTATCTCGAAGTGTGTTTTATTTTCAGAATGTCTGTGCAGAAACTTTTTGGTAGGGTTTCAGGTCCAGAAAGCAATCTTATTAAAGACGGTGGCCATCCAAGTGCAATTTAAAGATCCCCTGGCAATTTTCAAAAAGAGCAGGGATTAATCCCTGCATCTTGGCCAATATCAATAAAACTGTTTTCTAATTTCCAAAGCTAGGGTGTGTGAGCCACTGTCGAGTGTATAATGACTTCTCCATTAGCATACACGGCTTCTGAGCTCCCAGTCTTTATCTCATTACTTGGTAAAAGTACTTTGGAATATCCTGAGTATGAAAAGTTCAATTTAAATACAATTCTCTTCTCTTCTGCCCTTGCCTCAGAGTAATGGAGCCCACCTGAAATAACACTAATGATTCCTCACTCCAGTGCTATTTCTCTGCATGTGCTTTGCAGAAGACCCTTTGTTTTCTTGACTCTCCTTTGCTTCCAAATGGCACTGCTTCATGTTCAAATCATTTTCAATTCATTCCCCCCTCGGCCTCACTAGCAAACGCTCCAGAGCACCTGGCTACAAAGACCGCTACTATCTGGGTGTGGAGAAGTAAGTGAGAGTCTGATCTATGTGGTCAAGAATCAATGATCCCTTAGCTGTTATTATATGATAATTATCCTCTGTGATTCTACTGTTTCACTGGTTTCATTATTTCTATCTTGATCTTGTTACCTTAATAATACTGGACATTTTAATAATAATAATAATAATTTAAAATATTTTCATAATGTTTTATTTTAAGAACAATTTCAATCATTGTTTTTATAATTGCAATAATGTTATTTTAATAATTATGAGAGTACCCATTATAATTATAAAATTTAAATAATTTATATATTTTATATGTAGTTTATACATACACAATTTATCCATAAATAATAAATATAAATAATAGTAACCAAATGTGACAATCTCTTAATAAAATTTATAAAGCAATTAAGTTACAAGAATGTATCAAAAGACCCTTTGCGAAGTTGGCCAATAATATGTCCACAAAGAAGCATTGGATAATTCAATTTTGTATTCGAATATGTATTAATTGCCTGCTCTGCGCCAGAGCCTACGGTAAGTGGATTTGTTAGGGATGAATTTGTTTGTAGATATGCAGGAGTTCATGATGTTAATTTAAAATCAGGTCTTTGCCACCAGATAAACTCTTAAAATTGTGGGTCTTCCATCTCTATGGCTAAGCATTAATGCTGCTCCAGTTTTCATGCATTTTTCTTTGTTGAATTTTCAAACATATTTTAATATTTATATTTATTCGCCACATAACTACAGAGTTATCCTTGAGAGATCTGAACTTAACCATCAATGAAGATTATCCAAAGAAATCCTAGATGTTGTGTAACATAGAGTCTCTACAAACATTAAGCACCTCTTGAGTACCTAGCAAGATGTGATCTGGTGAGTAGAAATATATGTTGGAAGATCGTTATCTTTCATGAACTGACAGGTGACAAATTCTAGATTCCATATTATAATATACTATTAATGCAGAATATAGAATATAGATCTCAAATTACTCTGTAGAACTCAACCAATAAACTGCATTGGAATTATACCAATACAATGTCATAGATAGACCAAACTATTGCCCACAATTGCCTAAAGTTAATACTGATTCATAAAAACTTAAGAACAATGCTTTTAATAGAGGCTACCATTCCAAATACTGAGTGTCCAAGTTCCATGGAATAGAGTGCTTTCAAAATGTAGAGACTAATAGAGGAGATCCATTTGATCTGCTAACTGGTCAAGATGCAATCATTCTTGGAGTGCCATCTTCTCTTGGAATGTACCAAGGTTGCTTTCAGAGAGCCTCCATGAGATGAATTTACATCCTACTATTCATGTGCATTATATATTGAATGTAAAGAAATAATATCAGGATAGTGACCTATTTCTGGACTATTCCTTCTGAGTTCCATTGCTGTTGTGTGTTGTCCTTCATTGTCCTTCATTTTCGAAGAAGACCATGAAATCAGGGAGGTGATGCCATGATAAGCACATGAATTGGATTAGAGTGCTAAGTTACCAACCTCACTTTCTCCTCCAGAGCCATCTGGGTCCAGTTACAAAAGCTGAGGAGAATGGGGAGAAGGATGAAATGGGAGGAGAACAATACACCAATAACAAGCTATCTTTCATAAACTGATGACAAATATCTATGTTACAAAACAGACCTCAAAATAGCTTTTAAAATTCAAAAATAAAGTATCTGAAAACTGAATAAAGTTTGTTGCAGCAACAGTTTCCCCAAAACATATATATAAAATGTTTAGGCACAAAAATTGAAGAACAATTTTTTTTGTTTTCTACAAGGTAATGGGGTTAAGAGACTTGCCCAAGGTCACCTAGCTAAATAAGCTAAATAAGACACTAAATAAGTGTCTGAGCCTGAATTTCAATGCATATCCTCCTGACTCCAAAGTCAGTGCTCTAGCCACTCCCTAGAACAATGATCTTAATAGACGTCACCATACCAAATATGCAAAAACTCTTAACTATGTAGAACAAAAAGCTCTTAAAATATAGACTTGTTTGAAAGAAATGAAGACCTTGTGGCAATTAAGAAGAAGATACATCATTCCTCTCTGACAGCTTTGTCCCATAAACTGTGAGACCCTTGAGAGCTGTTTCACTATGTCTGATGCATAGGTCTTCATGTAATAAGTACATGAGACATAATAAATTTTTATTGACAAATTACTGGAATTGACATTTTTAATTGACATCTTTAATGAATCTACAGAAGATGAACTTGTACTCCTTTTTTTAATTCAATGACAAAAACCAATTATTTTATCTGCCTGTGCAGTAGTTCGTGAATATTAAGCGTGAAACAACCAAAGAGTTTTCTCTAATTTTTAATCAAACTCAATGAAAATGAGTGAATGAGTGAATGAATGAAGAATTAGAATGCGGTTGGATCAAATGGATTCCAAGATTCCCTCAAACCTCTTAAATTCTGTGATTTTGTTCAACAAACTGCCAAACATATAGTGCTTCTAATTTTTGAAAGCAGTTCACAATATTCTCATAATATCCCTGGGAGGGAATTTATATTATTATTCCCATTTGTCAGAGGAGGATACTGAGTCCCAGAATAGTAAAGGAGCTCCTCTGGAGACACGCAACTATTAAGTGTCAGTTTACTAAGCATTTTCTACATATCATTTCACTTGCTACACACAGTAATCCTGAGAGACGTTTCTTATTAAACTCAGGTCACACAGCTAATAAGTGTTGGAGGGGGGATGTTAAGCCAGATCTGACACCAAGTCTCACACGCTTTTCATTACACAATATTTCCTTTCTGCTCAATCCTATATCCATATTGCCTAGCCCCATTCTGGGAAACACAACAGCTTCTCTTTTACATTATTATATCTGTTATTTCTGACTCTTTTGGCCTAATTATATTATCTTCCAGTTTCAGAAATGCAATGTAATATAAGAACTCTGTAGCTTCTAGGACCAAGTGAATCTACTTCTAGGAGAACACAGATAAGATCAGGTAGGAATACTGGGGAAGGTAGACAAAAATCTTTTCTTTTCTAAGGACAATGTAGTGGAGGAAAAAACCAACAACCACAGATTTGGGCTAAGAAGATCTGAGTTCAAATCTTATTTCTGTCATTTCCTTACTATGTCAAGGGAAAAGTCACTTGCCCTCTTGAAGAGGCTTTTCCTCATCTATAAACTGAGAATGTAGGTCTGTATGACCAATAAGGTTCTGTCCAGTTCTCCAGCCTATGATTCTAGGCCAGTATTACCTACCTTCCAGAGTTGTGATTCAAAGCACTTTGCAAACTGTAGGGAACAGCATAAAGATAGGCTATTATTCTGAAATACTTTGCTGTCACTTTATAGTTCAATTCCAAGGGATATTTCATGAAACATAAATGGCTCATCTCATCTCAGAGTCCCGGTCTCCTCCACTGAAATCATCAAACACCAGAAGATTTCCTAAGTGAATGAATTTAGGGTTTCCTTCTTGAATCATATAAAGAGTCATTCTTAAGATAGGTGCCACCAGAACTTTGTCCTTAAACCCACAAATTTAGTAAATATCCATGCTCTTTGTATTGCTTGAGCAGGTAGAAAAAAAAATTGGTACCTAGTTAGAAAGATAAATTCATTAAAATAGAAAATAGCATATGGTTTGATTCCTTCCCAACCCCTCCCTCAGTGATCATATCCCTGGTGAACCTTTCTCCAGCTTGACCCTATCTTCTTCTTCTTCCCTTCTCAGCCTCTTTGGAAGAAAGTTCCCCCCATGGAGAACTTTTTTTCCTGAGACTGGAGACTCTGCCCCTCATCTCAACCTTCTCAATTGGATCTAATCTTAAGTTGATCTAGGGGAGCCCTCAATGTCTGAATCAATAGTTGTGCAGCTGTACTCATCATCCAGTTGTTTTCAGAATACTCTTTCCTGAGTTAGTTTGAATCAGAACCAGATAAATGTGCCTTTTCTGGGCCTCTGGAATTTCCTGTAGTGGTCCATCTCACCATGCTAGGTAAGATTTCACTTTTTTACCTTATGGAACACCCAGATGTACAATCTGTCCCCCATCCACAGCTGCAGCAGAAAGGGGATGCGGCTCATGAAAATCGACTAAATGCTACCCAGCTGATGCACCACACCAGAGAGGAAATTCTAGAAGTACTTGCTTGCTTTTAAAATGTAATAAATTACTATACCTGGACTCTGGTTCCTCCTGGACTGTTTGTGGTGGATTTGTGTATGGATATAGGATCTCTTCCTATACCAGAGAATCACACCTGGGCAGATGTTATGAGGATCTGGCCTTGCCCTGGAGAATATCATCATTCCCACATATGAACAGAATTGGGGGGGGGACTATATAACATATGGAAGAAGAGGTGGCTGGTTATACTCCTTTCAAGAAGGAATTACTTTGCTTTTTTCCTGATCTCCTTTTATTAAACTTTGACAAAGATGGTTTGACACTGAAATTTTTCACTCTATGATGTGAGGAATGTCTTCAGGATCATGTTGAATGACTTGGACCACTGTGGTTGCTATGGTAAATAAGTACCTTTTTCATCAAAAACAAGAATAAAATATTAAATAAGCCAGCTACCAAAGAGAAAGCAGGCCTTGGCAGGGCGTGATTGAATATAAAGGTGTCTTGAAGACAAGGAAAAAAAATCTGCCAATCCAACCCCAAATCAAACAAGGTTTTGTTTTTCCTTTTTTTCCCCTCTGATCCTTTTCACAATCACCATTATTGATCCAATTCAAATGACCAGTTTCAACTATTGAATATTTACCATATTTAAATCTCCATTGGGATGAGGTGCCCTTGGAATAATGTACTACCTCCTAGCTCCACCTGAGAGAACTTCTAACTCCCTTCAAAGCTCAGCTCAAAAACTGTCTCCCATATGAAGCCTTCCCTGATCATCTTCTTCCCCTATCAGGTGCTAGTGACTCTGCCATGAAATTATCTTCTAATTATCTTGCCTATATTTTGAATATATCTATGTGTATATAGGATGCTTCCCTCCAAAGAATGTGTTTCTTGAGGGCGGGGACTTTTAAATTTTGTCTTTGCATACAGCTCAGCATGTAGATAGCTAGGTGGTACAATGTTCCTTTCAAGTCATAGAAACTCACCTTGGACAAGTCACTTAACCTTTACCTGCCTTAGTTTTCTCATCCATAAAATGACTCTAATAATAGCACCTACTTCCCAGGGTTCTTGTGAGCACCAAACAAGATAATAATTATAAAATACTTGGCAATATTAATTTTTTTGTAGCTGTTGTTACTACTATTGGGGCAGCTGAATGATATGGTAGATAGAGCCCAGGTCCAAGAGTCAGAAGCACCCGAGTTCAAATCTGACCTAATGAATTTGAGCAAGTTTCTTAATACTTTCTGCTTCAGTTCTTCATTTGTAAAATGAGTTGAGAAAGAAAATGGCAAGCCACTCCAGGATAATTGCCAAGAAAACCCCAAAGAGGGTCACAAAGAGTTAAACATAGCTGAAAATAAACATCATCATCAGTATTATTGACAATAAATGATTGTTGGTTGATTGAGTCCTAGGGCAGAATAATATCAGAGTAAAACAGGATGTCCCAGAAATCTTAGCTGAGTTTTAAATTGAATAGCTTAAGCCTTAAACAACTTTAAACTATACAGAGACTTTTGGAGGCCCCTCTAAAGCCTAAAGGGACCTTTAGAGGTCAGATATAGCTTATGTCCTCTTAAACCTTCTTCTTTATCTAAATGAAGGTGATTCAACTTGCTTTTCATAAAGAGGGCTCCAGAAGAAATTTAGATATTAGGAACACCTACCATCACTACCATGACTACTGCATCTGCCATCCTGTCAGGTTTGTTGTGCTTCCTATACTCCTCAACTGTTTTCTCTTCCTGTCTGAACATTATTTTACCTGTATAATAACAACTCTATTTCTCTGTAAATCTTTATCTCTTTGAAGAAATCAGGGATTCTATGAAACAGGGATACAGAGACAGGGAATCCATAATGTATCAATGACATTGACATAATTATTCTAAATCATATTAAAACTTGCATTTATATCTCTCTTTTTATAGTTGTTGGTTCAAGACTATTTTTCCTTTTCTTACTCCTCTATAATTTTGAAAAAAAAATCTGTAGGCAGATCTTTTAAATGCACAATGTTGCTACTTTTTGTAACCCCATCATCTCATGTACCAGCATCCTGGAAGGGGAAGATTCACTTTGTATTGTGAAGGTCTTTAACATAACTGATAAGGCACTCTTTTTAATGGAATGTCTGATATATCCAGCCCTATCCTGAGTTGCCTGTCCCACCCACCATCCTAAGCTGGGGGCCACCTTCTTCCCTGATGGACAAATCACAAATAGTTTTACAGTTCCCACCTTTTGAAAGTCAAGCTGTATAAAAATTTCAGTTCAAAACTCTATTTTGCGGGGGGGAGGCTCTGGTTCTCTAACTGGGTCCTCCATGCATACCTTCATAATCAGCTAACTAAAGAAATAGTAATAAGCATTTATGTTTACCTTATTCTGTTTTGCTCTTTCTTAAAGTCAAACTCTGGGAGTTGTTTGTTATTAGGACAAACTCTGAAGGTTAACACATATTTAATCTAATTATTATTTTTAAGGCTAAACTCATAGAAGCTTTCAATATATAAATACATATGTGTATATATTCATATATGTATGTATGCATATATAGGCAGTTTTCTTTTTTTCCCCTTCCTTCACACTTAACATCATCTTAATTAGATCTGAAAACTTTCCAAAAAATACATTTTTCCTATTTTTATTAGGGGCACATATCCCTGACTTAGAAGTATGTTATTTTTACATTTTAAGCCATGATCCATAAATCTATATTTTAATTTTTGGACACCACTTTCTTAACCTTTTTTCATTCTCAAATCTGATTTTCTCTTCTGAAACCTTTCCCTTCTACTCATATCTGTGCTTCTAAGATCTTCCATTTCTTTCTCAAGATAGTCATTCTTAGCTATTCTTTCTAGATTCCTTCTGACATTATCACTTTGCCAAGGTTGAATGATGAGAAGTCAATAGTGGTTTTCATTCTCTCCTAAAACTCTTAGGACATCACTGTAATTATTTCAGGTCATTTCAAACCATCTAGTATATCAAAGTTTCTGACTAAAATGGTCCCAAAGTATTGCTTCTTTTGCAAAAGGTGAATCATTTATTCTTCACTTCCTACGTTATCTGAGCAAAACCCACAGAATTCCATTATTGTAATGATTAATTAATAGATAAACCATACTCTTTGTAAACAATCTCAATCAAACAACCAGTTATAAGCATTTATTAATCAACTACTATAGGTATGACAAAGCTAGGGAGAAATGCTAGAATTCATTAAAATCTAGTCTTGAACCAACAACTATAAGAAGAGATATTAATGCAAGTTTTAATATGATATAGAATAATTATGTCAATGTAATTAATATACTATGGGTTCACTTTGTCTGTATCCGTTTCATAAAATCCCCTGATTTCTTCAAAGCACAGTTCAGGTGATGCCTCCTAGTTGGCCTTTCCTGATTTCCTTAGCATTTTTTCCCTTTTGAAATTATTTTGTATAAATTTTGTGTTTATTTTCATATTTGTCGTATTTCCTTATTATAATGTAAGCTCCAAGAGGACTGTTTCATTTTTGTCTTTGCATTTATTCACTGGACCCAGTCCTAGGCACACAAATTATACTTTAAAAATCTTAAGGAATCCAATAGAATGTGCCATTTTCATTGTAATAATTATATTGAAAAAGGCAAGGAACCAATACAAATGGGGTTTCCTTTAAAGCAATACATTTACCCTTAGGAATCATCTTTGTAATGCAAACAGTTTTATCTTACCACAATTCAAAAATTCTTTTTAGTGACAATCACTTACTCAGGGAAAGTAAAAAATCTCATGAATTTTCCCTAGACGAGAGAAGAAAATGATCATTTCCCTGCTTGTACTTTTCAGCATTTAGAAGGGAAGACAATTAATTTAGGCTAATTTTGTTTGAACCTGAGATGTCATTTTCAATATCCTTGTTCAAAGTTCAGTTATATGGGGAAATTAAATTTTGATTGTTGAAACACACACAAGATTAATAGCAACCAAATGACTCCCACCTACTCAGCAAAGAGCTTCACTCAGTGACTATTTCTGCATATTTTTACAAAAGTCAAATCCCAACAGGCTTCATTCGAAGTCTCATGATATTCTATGAGCCTAGAAGTCAGAATAATGATTAAGGGTTCCTGAAGAAGGTCTGTATTTTCTGGGTTCATTGAAACACCAACACTTGAAGTGAGGAGAGAATATGGCAAACACATCACAACCAAAAATTACGAAGACCACACACCAATAGCTCCCTTCCAAAAGTAAGTTACTCCAAACTAACTTCTCTGGCTTGAAATCTCTTTCTGAAATTCCATCCTTACCTTTCTTTATGTTTTATTTTTTTGGTTTTTGCAAGGCAATGGGGTGAAGTGGCTTGCCCAAGGTTACGCACCTAGGTAATTATTAAGTGTCTGAGGCTGGATTTGAACTCAGGTCCTCCTGACTCGAGGACCAGTGCTCTATGCACTGCAGTACCTAGCCACCCCATCCCTACCTTTCTTGTTGAGTCTGATATGCTCAGTCAACTTAGACTTGACCTAGACTGGTTTATTCCATTAATTCATGATTTTCCCCCTTTAGAATGGATCTTGCCTTCATCGGTACCACCAAGAGATTAACTTAATGACCTCTAAGGTGCTTCCTTTCTAGTATTCTTTTAAATCCCAGTTATTGTTCAACATATGTTCAACTAATCACTGAGAATAAAATCCCAAAATTGTACTAGAGACTACAGATACAAAAGTTTAAAAATTAAGAAATTCCTCTACTTTTTTTGGGGGGGAAAGGCAACTTGCTCAGCTTATTTTTAATTCAGAGAGCTGGTTGTTAAACATTTACCAACTTTCAAAAGGCTCACAATTTATTGGGAAAGAAAATGTGTATTATGTCTATAAGCATATGTATACAGGCATGTATAAATATATATATATATATATATATATATATACATGTATCATGTGTGTTTGTATAGGTATAACATGGTTTATCCAGTGCATGCAAAGATATTTCCTCGTTTTATCTAGTGGATCATGAGGGAAGTTTGGAAATCATCTTCTTGATATGTGTCTGTCACTGAGAATTCTCTAATTTACTGCTGAACCAAAAAAACTGAGGACGTGGGTCACTTTTTATTTTTATTTTTTTGGGGGGGGGGGCGAGGCAATAGGATTAAGTGACTTGCCCAAGGATGGTTTCTGTCCAGATCTCTCCCAGCTAGAACTCTAGAGGTGACTAAATGTGACTCTAGTAAGGGTTGGAGAAACACGGGGTTCTTTCTGTGTCCACAATGTCAAGGGGCTCCCTCAAGGGGTAACTGATCCTAGATTCTATGACTAGGCTTTTCTTTGGGTCCCTATAATTTTTGCCTCTTTTGTGTTTCTTTTCTTTGAGTAGATGACCTTGTGAACTTGAAATATTGAAATATGTAAAGATCTTTGAGTTGTAGCAGTAGTAAGGAGTCAACTGGAGACAGAGGAAGTGTCTGAATCAGACAGAAAGGCCACAAAAAAGTGATAAAATTTATCAGTTTGAATAGTCAGTACACAGTCATAGATAATTGGGAAATGCCTAATGTTATTGCACAACTGTATTATGTTCTGGTGAGGCTTAAAATATTAACTAGTTAGAAGTTGTCACTGAATTCTATTCAGTGAAATTTTCAGTACTTCTAGATATTTCCTTTATTTTCTGTAGAGGAATAAATGACCTGTCCCATATCTGTTCCATATTATCTTTTGAAGATTCCTTCCCATGACCTCTCTTTGGTGGTGGTGATGAAGAAGAGTTCTCGATGAAGGATGAAGGTTATAAATAGAATTTGTCCCAAGAAAATGTGAGAACTGAGTCAACTTTCTCAAATCCCATACCTGTCCCATATTGTGTTTTGAATGATTCTTTCCCATGACCTCTCTTTGGTGATGGTGATGAAGGCATTCTAGATGAAGGTTATAAATAGAATGTGTCCCAAGAAAATGTGAGAATGAGTTAAGTTTGTCAAATTAGAAGCCAATATTTTCCACAAATGAAGCCAATAAAGAATCTCATGGCTAGATACCATGAAGGAAGTGGCAAGTACTCAAGCCCTACATTCCAAGAAGGAGATCCTTTATGGTACACAAGTATATATATATATATATATATATATATATATATATATATATATATATATACATATATATATATATAAATACATATATACATAAATATATCCAGTCATGTTCAAAGGGAGAAAAGGGTAATGATTGGTGTGATGAAGATAGGCCTCATGTTGGAGTTGAGTCTGAATTTAAATTGTGAAAAAAACTAGGAATTCCTAAAGGTGGAAGAAAGGTAGGGGAAATTTATTCCAGGCCTGTGCAAAGACATGTGTTGACCCTGTTCTAGCCTTCATCCCTAAGGAATGAAGACTTGGCGTATGTAGGTGATGCAGCTGTTCCTTCTCTCCTAAATCATTTTATTAAAGCTCTTATGACATTTATAAGACCTTTTCAGGGTAGTTTCTCCAGGTGGAAGAGTTCTTTTCCTTGTTCTCATATATGGAGCATTTCTGTAACCTGGAAGCAATGCTTTCTGATTCTAGAAGGCAATTTCCAGGCCTTGATTGGAAGCAAATTTATCTCTGATGCAACACAATTCTATTCTTAGTCTATGTTCTACCCTCAGTCACCCTTCTCATGTGAAGGCCAGATTAGACAAAACCGAAAGCATTATATCCTCTTTGAGTTTTGGAAGAAGTAGCTCCCTGACAGGTAAAACAGAAAAGCAACAAAATTTATATAAAGTGTGTCACTCAAATAGAAACTGAGGTCACTAAACTGTGCATCCCAATCCCTGTAGCTGCATATTAACTTAGAAAACAGCATATTAAAATTTATTGTTCTTCAGGCATTTTTCAGTTCTGTTCAACTTTTCTTGATCCCCACTTGGGGTTTTCTTGACAAAGATATTAGAGTGGTTTGTCATTTCCTTCTCCAGCTCATTTTACAGATGAGGAACTGAGGCAAACAGGGACATATAGCTAGTAAGTATCTGAGGTCAGATTTGAACTCAGGTTTTCCTGACTCTAAACTTAGCACTCGATCCACTGTGCTCAAATAATTATTAATATTAATCTTATCTATGTCATTGTATTTTTCTTCATTTTGCTAAATAGTTTCCAAATCTTTTTTAATGGCAGGAGTTTGGTCTGGCCATGGGCTTTAAACAATTAAGATGATTAAAAGGAACTGAGGGTATTAAACCTATAGAAGAGAAAATTTAAGGACATCATAGCCTGAGAAACTTTCACATAATAGGAATCTGGCTTCTTTTTGCCCCAGTCACTGAAATGGAATCAATGGATCATAGACTGAATGTTAGAGGTCATCTTAGTCCAGCTTAAGTTATCAACAGTGTTTGTGTTCAATGATGAGCTATGGTGCCCTTTTTCATTACATTTCTAGGGGAGACACTCCTTGGATCCTTTTCTTTTGCAGAAATAAAGCAGATGAAGCAACTGAGACAAGAAATCAAGTGACTTGCCCAAGGTCACATAGCTAGTTAATGGTGGAACTGGTGTTCAAATCCACATCCTTTGCTTTCAGGTCCAGCACTTTTACCAATGTTCCACACTATGTCTGAGGAATGAGCAGAAGTTTATGGGATCTATCAGAGCATTTAGAGCTAAAGAAAGCTTGGAGGTCATCTAGTCCATACTCCCCCCTCCTCCTTATTCTGCAGATGAATTAACTGAAGTCACTTACTCAAAGTCACAAAAGTAGTGTCAGAGGTTGAGTTTAAATCCATGTCCTTTGATTTCCTAACTGGATTTTTTTAACCTTGACATGCTTTCAACAAAAAAAAAAAAAGCCAAATTTCATTTAATGTGAGGAAATTTACTTTCTATTCATTAGAACTATCCCAAAGCAGAATAGGTTGAGGTTGGAACCTTTTGACATCAGGGACTAATTAATAAAAAGAAAAACAATCCCTGCCCTCAAAGAGCTTATAATCTAGTGGGGGAAAGGGGAGAAAACAAACAAAAATAGTAGGAAAGGGTGAAGGGAAACACCAGGGGTCATCTTGTTCCATAGGCTGGGAAAAAAATAGACAGGGCAGCAAATATAGTCATTGGGGGTACCTCTTTTCATGGGTAGGCTAGAATGGATAACCCCTGAGCTCCTTTTCCACTCTGATGATTCCATAGGTAACAGGACTATTTCCCCTCAAATTCCATCTATTTCTGCCCCTTCTCTGACAAAACCACTTTGCCCTATCTCCAAAGAAGTACCGGTGGTTTGTCCTAAGACATAGAGTTTCAATGAGCGATAGACATGACTGTGGCCCTGGCAGATGGAAGCTTCCTGGGGCAGCCAGCCAAGCGGCTAAAGACAACTAGCAGAGGGGTCAAAGGAGTCAATATAAAGGAAGAAAAAAAAATTTAAAGTCCTAGGAGCCTGGTAAAGCCTTAGAACTTTCATCCCTCCACTATCTCCCTCTCTTGTTAATAATGTGCAGTCTTCACTCCCTTTAAAGAATGAAAATGAGGGATTTGTGGTTATAGTAAGCTATCATTAAAAGGCACATGAATCCTTAAAAGCCTCTGAAAGTAAATTAGTCTTCACATTACCATCTGCAACTATTTCACCTCAGTCTGTGATCCCATTAGCCCTCGCAAGTTAAGTAGGGTTGGGCCTGGTCATTATTTGAGGAAGAGATCTCTAAGGGGAACCTTGTTGTTTCAGAGATCAATGGTAGTGATTTAAAAGGTGGCATCTCTGCCCCCATAATTGGCAGAGAACTGGTCATCTTTCAAAGAGACAGCCAACAGCTCAACAACCTATGCTTTTTGTCAATAATGGTTCAAGGCAACCCCTGCTAAGAGGGGAAGGCAACTCTAGAATGCCAGGGCCAGATGGAAATATATTCAAATGGAATTTTCTGTGAACTCCTAATGTATAGCCATTTATTGAGTGCCTATTGTATGCTACCATAGAGCATGGGTCTGGGGTCAGGAAGCTCTAAGATTAAATATGGATATTTATTAGACTGGAACTCCTTTCCTCCATGTGGTTTGTTTGAGGGGGGGTTGTTTCCATTCCATTCAATCACATAAACCTGTAGGAAGCACTCACTTATTTCCCACTGAGGATGGGAAGACAAAGATGATGCAGTCTCTGCCCAAGTGTGTGTTTTACTTGGAAACTACAATATAGGTCCAAAATGATATATATCAAATACATTCAAGTGAAATTATATTTAATATATTTAAGTGAAAGAGATCAATGATACCTTGGGATGGGGGGTAGGAAAGGTTTCATGTACTTGGGACTTGGGGTGAGCCTCAAAAGGGAACTAGGCATTTTTAGAGATAGGGATGAGGATGGATGGAGAGCATCCACACAAAGTCATGATGGTAGGAGTTTAGATGACATCCACAGGGAACAGCTAGTAAGACAGAGGAAAATGAAAACATGGAATAAAATGGAAAAATTAAGGAGTTAAATTGTGGCAGCTTTTTCATTGCAAAACTAATGTTCATATAGTTTATCCTCAGAAGCAATAGGGAGCCACTGAAGATTTTTTGAGTCAGACAATAGCTATCATATCTGCATTTCAGAAATATCAATTTGGCAATCTTGCAAAGGATGGATTATAGAGGAGAGGGTCTGGAAGATAGAAGGTTAATTCTGAGGCTATAAAGGAGTCTAGGAAAGAAGTGATGAAGACATATCAATGAAGAGATGTGGGAGCAGGAGGCAGAATTGAGGAGATTTGGCAACGAATTGGATATTGGAGTGGGGGATGGGAAGGTAGGACTGAAAGGAGACTGCAGGGAGGGGAGGCTGGAGAGAGAATGATCCAGAAGGATTCTGAAGTAGTAAAAATGGATATCTGAAATAATGGTGATACCATTAACCAAGATTACCAAAGAGGGTGGTAGCAAATTTCTTTCACTGATTTTTTTTTATGTATTAAATTATCTGCTGGGTGTATGTATTTTAAAAATCTTTTGTGATTTAATAGTAAAAGCTAGCATTTACACAGAACTTTAAGGTTCACAGAGTACTGTACAAATATTATCTCATTTGATACAGCAACCCAATGAGGTAGCTATTGGTATCATCTCCATTTTAATAATGATTAAATTAAGGCTGGACCTTTGTCAAATGACTTGTCTACACAAGACACAAAAAATCACACAGCCAGCCGAGTAATTGAGTGAGGTAGGATTTGAACTCAGATTTTTCTGACTTCTAGTCCAAGATTCTATACTTTGCCAACTATCTAAAAGTACCCCTAGAGCAGAGTTGATTTGCTAGGTGAACTACCAGTTAACCTCTTTATATTCAGGTCCCCATCTGTCGACAGGTATGGTTATACCTGCTCTGCCTATCTCACAGAAGCAGGGAGAGATAACCATCACATTTATATTCTAGTTGCAAGTGCCATAAAATACCACGACAGTAGGGTACAGCCGTGGATAGGATGCCAATCCTGGAGTCTGAAGAACCCAAGTTCAAATCTTGCCTCAGACACTTACTAGCTGTGTGACCCTGGGCAAGTCACTTAACTCTGTTTGCCTCAGTTTTTGCAACTGTGAAATGAGTTGGAGGAGGAGATGGCAAATCATTTTGATATTTTTGGCATGAAAACCCTCCTCATTGAGTTCAAATCTGATCTCAATCACTTACTAGCTGTGTGACCCTGAACAAGTCACTTAACACCTCCAGAACCTTTGCCAAGAAAACCAAAATGGAGGCACAAAGAATAATAAATTACTAAACCACAGCAAAAAGGGTTTTTACGAAGCTTCAGAGAATCTTAAGGATAGGTTGAAACTTTTGTTGTCCTGAAAAAACTTAAATTTGCACTTGAGAATGGAATCATTTGCTGACAAAGGAGGAACATTAGTCAACTGATTCATCTTGCCATGATTTTCACTAAGATATCCAAACACCTAGAAGAGAGAATCACAGAAATGGTAGTGGAAGACATTCTGTCTGACCCATCCTTAAATAATAACCCCCCTCGATGATATGCTTTCTGAGCAGTCATATATACATACATATATATATATATATATATATATATATATATATGTATGTATGTATATATGCATACAGCCTTAGTCTCCTTTCCTTGGTGGGGGGGCAGGAAGAAATTTCAATCTCCTTAAATCTCCCACTCTGGGGCTGAATTGCTTCCTGAGGAAGTTTTTCCTTACCCCAAGCTTAAATTTCCTTTATGGCAAGTTTTACTCATTGCTCTTAATTTGGCCCCTGGGGCCAAAAACGGACAAGTCTTATTTCTCTTCCATGGGACAGTTCTGCAAAAAAAAAATTTTTCTCTAAACAGTGTCTCCATATTTGGTGACATGAAATCCAATATCCAGGTTGAACTATTTAGTTTTCATCTGGATATGTTGGGCATATGTTAAAATTGGCCAAAAAGAAATGGGGACCTGGAGAGGGAAAATAAATTCACTATTCTCTGAGGTGGTCAGAGTTTCCATAGGACCAGCACAAGGTTTACTTTAAATTAATGAAATTAAAATTTTGGGACAACTAACCTTCCAGAAACCTTTCATTATTTTGGGACAGATCATTTGGGGCCTTGATTTTTAATGACAGTCTCAACTTTTTCGATAGATAGCTCCTTTTGGAGGACCAAGGGTTGACATGTCTTTTAATAGTTGACTGTTTTGCTTTAGAATTTCCCCAGCAGCATGGATGAATTGGAAAGTGCCACATTTCATCAAAACATATGGGGAAAGAGACAGAAGATCTTGGGGAGGGAGAATGTTTTTTTGTTATTGTTGTGCCTTTTAATGCAATCCTTTGGATCTGGGTAAGGAAAATCTAATAAAATAAAGGAACTGTCATTGTAACTTCAAAATGCATTTAGAATGTGACATATATGGAAAGGAGAAAACTCACAAGATTGGATGTTGGCTCCTTCAAATCTATATATCTGATGTAGTGGTTAGGCATGTCTGAAATCAAGTTTTCTCTTCATCTTGATAGAATTAGAATTAAATGCTTTATTGGTTTTCTAGGCTTGCAATTTTAAAAAAAATAGGCTGGGAAGAAGAGGCATTTCAAATGTTTTTCAGGAACTTATGGATGTGAGCAGCCAAGCTATATAATAAACCAATGGCTAATACCACCTGCCTGACAAAGGGCGTATGGTAAAGAGGGTGGAGCACTGGACTTGGAGTCAAAAGAACCTAGGTTGAAGTCACACTCAAAGAAACTTTATAGCAGTTGTATGACCCTGAGAAAGTCCATTAAACTCTCTGACCCTCAGTCTTCCCATCTGTAGAAGAAGGTGATATGAGCAAAGACTTAAGTATTTCAAGGAGTAGCACATGGGCTGAAAATCAGGGAGATTTGAGTTCAAATCCTACCCTAGATAGTATCTGAGTGATGCTGAGCTTGTCATTTCATCCCATTCAATCTCAATTTTCTCTTCTGTAAAATGAAGGGATTAGACACAATGAACCCTAAGGTCCTTTCTACTTCTAAATTCATGACTCTTTAGTTGAACCTCCAGGACTGTGGGGAAGACCAAGTGGATGATGTATGGAAAATACTTTATAAGTGAGGCAAAGAGGAGGAGACAGAGCATTCCAATCATGAGGGTCCACCAAATACAAAGACATGGAGATGAAAGAGCAAATAGACCAATGTGGCTGTATCAAAGATTGTGTAAAGGGGAGAAAAGTGTAAGAAGAATGGGAGAGATAAAAATGGGTCAGACTGTGAAAAACTTTAAATGCCAATTTTATTTTTGATCCTGAAGGTAACAGCTAGCTAATGGAGTTTATTGAACAGGGGAAGGGGGGGGGGTGCCTAACAAAGGCAGAGCTTCATTTTAGTACCAGTGTTGTGTAAGAAACATGGTGTTCAAAAAAGACATCTGGATAAAAACTTGTAAATATAATTTTATTATTTGTCTTAGAATTCAGGAGAAAATATACTTGTCTACATGCATATATGAAATATTCTTTGGGTTTTGTTGTAGTTTTGTTTTTAGAACGTGTTATAACTTAGGAATGAGCATTAAAAAACTAGAAGATTATTACTCAGAGCTAGGTCAGGTGGTGCAGTGAGTGGATGGAATGCCAGGTTTTCTGGAAAGGGCAGACCACTCCGGAATCCAAGGAAACCCTAAATGGAGTCACAGAGAGTCAAACACAATTGAAACAACTGAAGAAACAATAACAAATCAACTTGATAACATTAAAAAAAAGGAAACCATTTTTTGAGACTTTGCATCTTTTTTATAGAGGACTCAGATGTGCCTATTCCCACCTTGTTGAGATGATTGAGGATGAGGCTCTGCTCCTGCTTCTTTTTATGGCTACTATCTCTGGAGCCAGGGTAGATTGCCACTTGGGCACAAGTTTTCCCCCTCAGTCATCAGTGTCTATCCTTGGGTCTCTGGTCTCTCACCTGGCATATCTACCTATCCTCTTTTTGAGATCCAATTCAAAGGGGGCAACTCTGATCCATAATATGCTGAGACAGTTCTGATTGGCTCATGCCCTGCATGGGAACTAACAAGTACCCAGGTCCAGGAGACTCCACCATCCTCCTAACTAATGAGTAAGTCGGAAACCTCCAGAGATCTGCAAAGTCCTAAGCTCATCTCCCTATAACCTTATCTCATTAATTAGGATCCCCTGCCATGGTCTAACTCTAAATGGACCAAAGAGTTTCAATGTTCCCATGTGGTCACTGTCCTAAATACAGTTGATTTCCAGTTAAAGAATGCCAAATAAGGGATTGAATCATGTTTAGATTTTTTTATGCTGGGATTTCAGGAAGGGAAAAATACATATCTGTGTGTATGTTTGTGTGTATACATACACATATGAATATATATATATATATATATATATATTTATGTCTTTGTACACACACATATAAGTGTGTATTTTTGCATGTATGTATGTATGTAAATAGAAACATATTATTAAGAAACACCAGATAAATAAAAGCCTATTTATTGCCTTTAGTTTCAGGAGAAAATATCTTTATGTATACATAGATATGTATATGTATATACATATACATATATTTATATATGTCCTTAGGTTTTGTTGCTGTTTTGTTGTTGTGGCTAGATAGATAGAAATACAGACATCTCAACTTAACTACAGAAATTGCTGGTGTTTTTAGGAGCAACTGCTAATTATAAATTAAGCAGTAAACACCAAGATGAAATACATACAAAATGCCTTAAATTAAGTCTCATACCGCAGCTAATAAATGAATGAAAACCAATCAGTTTTCTGTGCCCTAGAGGGAAGCTTTAAACATAGCAAACCAAACTAAAACTAGGTCAGGGCAACTGGGACTTTGCCCCATAGGTATTAGATATAGAGGGTACTACATACCTTCAGCAGGTAGAAACAATAAAGTTTAAAATATTAGTTAAAGCAGGAAGCTGTCAGATGGCAGGCTGGGATGAACTCTTCTGACATTGCCCTTTGCTTGTCCCAACTCCTTCCTCCATCGCCAGAGATGGCCTCCCTAGCAGTGGCCGTAAGCTGATATCGATTGGATCTCTTTGTCCTCCTATATGTTAGGTGGCATCTTGTTCCCTCAGTCCCCCAATGGGGCATCTTTCATGGTCTTTATCCCAAGGCCAGTTTGTGTTACTCTTCTTAACTACAACAATTCCTAGTTATGACTTAAATTATCGTTCAATCAATAAACCTGCCTGCTATAAAATCTTGCTGGGTAGTGGGGATAGAAAGTGAAATGTCAACAACTTCTGCCCCTGAAGAGGTTATAATCCACATAATGTCCACATAACAATGTATACATGCAACTAAATTCAGAAAGACATACAAGAACCTTTGGAAAGGAGACAGCAGCAGTTGGGGTCAGGAGGATCAAGAAAAGCTTCATGCATAGTGTGGCATATAACTTAAGGTTGGTCCTGGCATGGGTAACAGCCTGTGCAAAAGATTGGAGGTGGGAGATGAAGTCCTGAACATGAATATGCTAAGAAGAGCAGCATGTGGAAGAATTGTTGGTTGTCCTTCATTCTCAAAATGGCCTTTGATCTCAAGGAGGTGGTGCCTTTACAAGCGTGTGAGTTGAATTTGAGTGAGAAGGTGCAATGCTAAGCACCAGCTTCACTTTCGTCACTGGATCCATTGGATCCAGAGAC